>NW_025950489.1:0-14292 GCF_021028975.2 Sphaerodactylus townsendi
AAGCCATGCTGACTCTTTCTCAGCAGGTCTTGCTTTTCTACATGTTTTATAATTTTATCTTTAATGATAGATTCTACTAATTTACCTTACGAGTTTGCTTACGAGTCCCCCATAAATGATAAAATGACCCCCCCCCTCCCATGACATTCACATTTCCAGAACTGATTCGAAATGTTTTAATATATTTTTGCCCACTTCTAGATATCAACAATACATTGTTTTCAACCCTCTGGCCCAGGGGTCTGCAACCTGTGGCTCTCCAGATGTTCGTGGACTACAATTCCCATCAGCCCCTGCCACCATGGTCAACTGGCCATACTGGCAGGGGCTGATGGGAACTGTAGTCCATGAACATCTGGAGAGCCACCTGTTGCAGACCCCTTGTAAGGAACCAGTAAGGTCCAGGCCAAAAGTAACTTTTCAAGTTCTTTATTGAGCTGGCATTCTAAGTCAATCACAAGCAATGCGGGAACTGACCTCCCAACATTCAAACAGCCTCTTTTACGGGCCCCCACCAGTTCCCGCCAAAGTTAGATGAACACCTGTAGTTCCCATTCGAAAACCACATTGAAACAGTTTCACACAGACAGGCAAAAGAAACAGAAGATACAGATACTAGAAACTACAGATTCTAGAAACACTCCCACCCTAAATTCCAAGGCCCCGGGCCAACCTTGTCAGACGAAAACCGTCGAAGGCTAAGCAGCAACTTTACACCCCTGCTCTGGCCTATGTAAGTGTTTCAATGTGATGAACTCCGGCAGGGTTTCTAAGGAAGGGGTGAAGTTGCGTTCTGGTCCAGCAGTTGGGGTGAGGCATGAGTCCCCATTTTGCCATGGAAGCTCTCGGAGTGATCCCAGCCCCAACACGTACTAGAAAAAGCTTAGGCCGTTTCTGCATGGCCGAAAAACAGCGCCCAAGGGGTGGCAAGAACACCGTCCCATCTGGTGTGAAAACGCTGCTTTTGAAACTCGCTCCCTAAGCTACTTTCTTCAAAAGCAACGTCTTCCCACTGGGGCGTTGCAAAGCGCACTGGTAGGAGGGTACCACTTTTGATTCCTCCGGTGTTCCGGTCACCTACCATTCCTCCCTGTGCAGCTCTGGACAGTTGGAGGGACACGGAGGTCGGAGGGAAGCGTGGGCATGTCACTCCAGCTGTCCAGAGCTGCGCAGGGAGGAGACGTAGGTGAACTGGATGAACCCGAGGCGGCTCCGTGGAGAGTCGCCTCTGCGATTCACTGAAGCTTCGGGGCCACCCGCCCAGGTCCCACATCCTGGCTTGCTTCAGGCTCGCAACAATCTCTGCTAAAATCTTTTCCTAGTACGCCCTCCTACATACTTGTGGTAATCATCAGTTGCTTTAAAGAACTTCCGTGAAGATTTCGTGGCCCATTGCTGGAAGGCAGTTCTGGCCTGCCACAGGTGAAGGGGCCGTGCTGCAGCATCTGTACAGCATCTCTTTAGCACACAGGAGATTCTAGTTTTAGTCCCTGCCGTCCCCAGTTAAAAGGCGATGATGTGCGTTCGTACCGAAACATTTCTTTCTTTCCTGCCAAAATGGTGAGCTGTTGGAACCTGAGCATCAAATTAACATTATCCCGAGCCACAACAAAGGAATTCCTCAGCAGGCACCAGTGCAAATATCAGGTGAGCATCCCTGCGTGCCAAAGCCCTGTGAAAATGTCCAATTAGACTGCTTGGGAGGGAGAAACATAATTTTGGATTCAGGAGCTCATCAAGCCAGCCGTTAATTATGAGAAGGCGGGGCTGCTTGAAACGGGCCGTTTCAAAGAGGAAAGCGCGGGCCCGTCATCAGGAGTGGATTAGCACCATTCAGCTCCATGCTGCAAGCTGGGTACCCCCCCCCTACCCTTTTTATTTTGCAGAAGCCATCCGCTTTGCCGAAACTCTCGCCATGGAAACAGGATGCTCTGCAAACATCCGAGAAACTCGTTTCTGCTCATCATCAGCCAAGGTAATTAAAAGTGGCTTTTCAGAACATTGTTAGGGGGCAGCAGGGGAGGGTAACTTATTTCCCCACCGAGTTTCAAAGAGCTGCCCGACTCAGAGACTTAGCCCCAGGACTTTAGCTATGAGGGGCATTCAGTGGTGGATCTAGCCCAGGAGTCTGCAACCTGTGGCTCTCCAGATGTTCATGGACTACAATTCCCATCAGCCCCTGCCAGCATGGCCAATTGGTAGATCTAGATCAGTGGTAGATCTAGACCAGGGGTCTGCAACCTGTGGCTCTCCAGATGTTCACAGACTACAATTCCCATCAGCATGACCAATTGGTAGATCTAGATCAGTGGTAGATCTAGACCAGGGGTCTGCAACATGTGGCTCTCCAGATGTTCATGGCCTACAATTCCCATCAGCCCCTGCCAGCATGGGCAATTGGTAGATCTAGATCGGTGGTAGATCTAGACCAGGGGTCTGCAACATGTGGCTCTCCAGATGTTCATGGACTACAATTCCCATCAGCATGGCCAATTGGTAGATCTAGATCAGTGGTAGATCTAGACCAGGGGTCTGCAACCTGTGGCTCTCCAGATGTTCATGGCCTACAATTCCCATCAGCCCTTGCCAGCATGGCCAATTGCTGGCAGGGGCTGATGGGAATTGTAGTCCATGGACATCTGGAGAGCCACAGGTTGCAGATCCCTGATCTAGCCCACTTCCCTAAACGTTCAATTTTCATTTTGTTCCCCGGCTCCACAAAAGCAGGCCTTTTCTTTATGGGGAGAAGAAGAAAAATGTGCAGGCCGGATTCCACCTAACCGTTCAGTAGGAAATCAACCCACGATCAGCCTTCGGCGTCCTTACTGGATGTACGCAAAGGGACGGGTAACAAGAATCTTGGCACTTCTTAAAAATTCCATTAGAGCCCCGTCGAATTTAACAACGTGAAGTTATTTGATAAATCAATGACAATCTGACTGTCCAAAGGACTGTGGTGCATGTAGAACAGTGATGGCGAACCTATGGCACGGGTGCCAGAGGTGGCACTCGGAGCCCTCTCTGTGGGCACGCACACGCAGAGTTCATCATGTGGGGGGCAGAAAATCACCCCCCACAAAAACATCAGGGCTGGCCTGGGCCACTGAGAACGACGTGCGCGCACTGCGGTGAGCAGTGAGGACTTGGCTGGTGGGCCTGGTACCTGTGCTGCCCGAGGGGGGGGGGCGCAGAGGAGGCAGAGGCGTTAGAGAGGCACAGAGCGGTGCGCGTGGGACTTGCTGGAGGCTAGAGCAGGCTGGCTCCTGCTCGAGCGAGTGGGGCGGAGGAAGAGGGAGCCAACCATTTTTTTCTAAACGAAAACCTCAGCATTCAGGTTAAATTGCCACATTGGCACTTTGCGATAAATAAGTGGGGTTTGGGTTGCAATTGGGGCACTCGGTCTCTAAAAGGTTCGCCATCACTGATGTAGAAGACAGTTCTAAGGTCAATTTCCGGCCCTGCTGGAAGGTCTTCTTGTGTCACAGAACGCTGCCGCCTCTCCCAACAAACCAATTTTCCAACTCGTATGATGGGAGCTTCATATCTCCAGCGCAAGAGAGATTTAGCCATGAAGCAACTGGCTAGAGCAGACCTGGGCATTATACGGCCCGCCGGATGACCCTGACTGGCCCTCCTGCCATGTGGGGAGCGAGGCGCCTTTGAAAGCCCCGCAGAAGCCGGCTGCCTTGGCTTCTGCGGGGCTTTCAAAAGCGCCTCGCCCCCCTGCCTTTTGGCCCGGCCCTCCACAATACTTTCTGTTTCTTATGCGGCCCCGTGGAAAAAATAATTGCCCACCCCTGGGCTAGAGGCTGGCTTAGCTGATCCCCAAATGGTGACGTTTAAGGACACTGCGGGATGAGATACAGCTCCGTGGTAGAACACACATAAAGGAATCCGAGTTCATTTCCCAGCATCTTTTATTAAAGAATCTCAGGTGTACCAGGTGTTGAGAAAGGCCCTTCTTTGCTTTGAGATCCCAGACAGCTGCTACTCAGCAAAACAGACGGCGATCTGACTCAGTATTCGGTGGCTTCACGTGTTCACTGTTATGCCCGGTAACGGAAGACCTTTCTCAAGAATAATAATCAGTTACCACTGCTATTGGAGACTTTCACAAAGGGTGGGTGTGCACGTCGTTGTATACTGTGCTACTGTGGTGCTATCGTAGTGGAGTGTGGTGGTTAAGAGCAGCGGACTCTCTTCTGGAGAGCTGGGTTTGATTCCCCACTCCTCCACACGAGTGGCGGGTGACCTGGGGCGAGTCCACAGTTCTCTCCAAACTCTCTCAGCCCCACCTGCCTCACAAAGGGTCTGCTGTGGGGAGAGGGGGGGGAAAGGAGTTTGTAAGCCACTTTGGAACTCCTTACAGGAGAGAAAGGCAGGGTTTAATTCCAATCTCCTCCTCTTCTTCTATGGCCGTGGTGGCGAACCTTTGGCACTCCAGTTGTTATGGACTACAATTCCCAATTGGCCATGCAGGCAGGGGCTGATGGGAATTGTAGTCCATAACATCTGGAGTCCCAAAGGTTCGCCACCACTGTGTTAAGGACTACAATTCCCATCAGCCCCTGCCAGCATGGCCAATTGGCCATGCAGGCAGGGGCTGATGGGAATTGTAGTCCATAACATCTGGAGTCCCAAAGGTTTGCCACCACTGTTCTATGGCAATCAACTGAAAAAATTTTTAACAGCATACCCATGAGACTTTATTATTAATTTGCACATTAATTTGCATATTTGCAAACTTTACCTTGGACCACTAGCCTTCCCTGGGCTGTTCTCCTCACTCTTGTGCCAGGCTTGTTGGCTGCACACACGTATATCCCAGAATGCTGCACCGTGAGGTCAGAGATCATTAAGTTGCCAGTCCCGAGGACCTGAATTCCCTCCACTCCAATCGGTCGGCCATCTGAATAACAGCAAAACAAACAGTTCACCATACAGTCTGGAAATGCCAGGAGGACTTACCATCTCTGTACCGATCAGCTCCCGACTTAAATTTAGCAGTGACTGTGAGCAGTGGCGTAGCGTCAAGGGAGAGGGGTGTGTGCACGACGCACCAGGGGCGCACCCATGCAGGGGCGTGGTGAGGGCGTTCCGGGGGCATTCCGGGGCATGGTGGGGGCACAGAGTGCACGTGTGCCCCGGGCGCAGGTCCCCCTCGCTCTGCCCCTGACTGTGAGGAAACACAATTATAGTGTGGCTGAGGGAGAAAAGAACAGTTAATTGGGATAGAATAGGAAATAGGTTTCTTGTGATGATAAAATGGAGGAGAGGAGAATGCCAGCCCCACACAACTGGGGGAAAAGGTGAGGTTAAATATGAAGTAAAGAAACGAGTTAAATGAACAGGCTTAAGGTGTTTGGTGGTGATAAAATAGAAGGGAGAGTTTTGGGGGATCTATATAAATATATGATTGAGGATAAAGAGTTTATGATAAGACAGTGATGGCGAACCTTTTCAAGACCGAGTGCCCAAATTGCAACCGGAGTGCCCAAATTGCAATCGCAAAGTGCCAACACGGCAATTTAACCTGAATACTGAGGTTTTAGTTCAGAAAAAACAGTTGGCTCTGAGGCGCATGTTACTCGGGAGTAAGCTTGGTGAAGCAATCATGCAACGCTTCGGATGGGTGAATCATGCCCAGGCCAGCCTAGGTGTGTTAATGGGGGTGATTTTCCGCCGCCCCCCACATGATGAACTCTGTGCACGCGTGCCCACAGAAAGGGCTCTGAGTGCCACCTCTGGCACCCATGCCATAGGTTCGCCATCACTGTGATAAGAGTTATGATGGAAAAATGGGAACAAGATGGTGTAAAAGATAAGGATCCTATCCAAAAAAATAATAGACTAAATAAGAGAAAAATAGAGAAATAGGCAGAACTAGAGAAGAAACTAAGGCTAAAATGGTACAGAACCCCGAAGCAACTAGCATAAATGATAGGAGGATTTAGAACAAAGAAAGAGGACATTATTTAAAATGATGATAAGAGCAGCCCATGCTTTAATAAGCATTGGGATGGAAAGGTAAAAGTACATGGTCTATACATAAATGGTCGGAATATGTATGGGAACAAGTACAATTAGAAATTTTTGAAATAATGTCAAGAAACCAAATATGGCAAGAAAAACACATCGACGTGCTGATGATTTGGACTGAATTTACAGATTGGCCAAACGAAGTTGGAATTAAAGAAGACAATTGGAAAAGAAGGGTTGGAAGAATGAACCCGCTGCTGCACATTTGAAGAAAAGAAGAAGAAATGTGGGGGTTGGGTGGGGTAAAAGGGGGAAAAACGATATTGAGGATGTATTCAGTGGCGGGATCCAAAAATTTTAGTGACAGGTTCCCCTGGTGGTGGGATTCAAACTGTGGCGTAGCGGCAATGGGGCTGGGCGGGGCATGATGGGGCGTGGCCGGGCATTCCAGGGGCGGGGCATTCCTGGGCGGGGCTGTGGCAAGGTCCTTGGGCGGGAAACAAATGCACGCAGGCGCAGGCTGCCACGCACGCCGGTGCACCTCCTGCTAGACTGCTTCAAGTTCTGCGCGCTACTGCTGAGAGGAGGGGCGCAACTAAGGCAAAAATCACGTGGCAAAATCACCCATTAGTAACCCACTCTCGGCACACACAAATAATTAGTAACCTACTCTCGGGAACCTGTAAGAACCTGCTGGATCCCACCTCTGGATGTATTACAATGGGAGAAAGTGATTGTAAAAATGATCCAATATATCAATAATTTTTTTTTAAAAAAAAAGGTGTTTGGTGGTGGAAAGTACAAGGAAAACTATAATACAATCAACAGTAGGATCAGTAGAAATACATTTCATATATCAGATAGGCTTTCTAATGCAAAAATATAATTTTGGTGTCACTTTTTTTTTAGCACATTAATAAGTTTCATACTGAACTTATTCACCGTATGCATTAAGGCAGTGGTGGCACTCAGAGCCCTCTCTGTGGGCATGCACAAACAGAGTCCCCCCCCCCCCCACACACACACATCTAGGCTGGCCTGGGCCACTGGGCTCGATTATTAGCATCAAACCTGAGACCTAGTTTTGGGGAGGCAGTGTAGGTAACCCTGTTAAGCACTGTTAAACCCCACGGATTTTCATGCGAAGAGCTAAAGTGCGATCCTTTACCTGGGAGTAAGCTCAGTTGCTGGCAGTGGGGCTTGCTCCTGAGTAAACCCTCCTAGGGTCGTGTTTCACCCGTTGGAAGAGTTGCACGGTTGCTTCAAAGCAAAGCCACCGGACCACCAAGCTTATTCCCGAGGAACGCACGCCTCGGAGCCAACTGTTTTTTCTAAACTTAAACCTCAGCGTTCAGGTTAAATTGCCGGCACTTTGCGATAAATAAGTGGGTTTTGGGTTGCAGTTTGGGCACTCGGTCTCAAAAAGGTTTGCCATCACTGCATTAAGGCTTCATATCAAACAAGCGACAGAGTTCCGGTTATTCTCCGGTTTCATGTTCAGAAGAGACACTTCCTAGGGTCAGAACTCCTGCACCCTGACAAGGTGAGGGTAGGGCTGGCGGGAGGGTTGAAAGGTAAACTTTGAGGTGGGGGGAGGGTTGAAAGGTGTGGCTGGGGGGAGGGTGGAAGGTGTAGCTACGGGTGGGGGAGGGTGGAAGGAGTGGGTAGGGGTGGGGGAGAGTGGCAAGGTATGCTAAGGGGTGGGGAGAGTACCAAAGTGTGGTTAGGGATGGGGGAGGGTGGCAAGGTGTAGTTAGGGGTGAGTATTGGCGAGTATTGGCATGTAGGAAGGGTGGAGAGTTGAGGCTTGGGTTGGGGGAATGGGGGAATCTGGATGGTCGAGGTGTGAGCGTGAGGCAGGGAGGTCTTGCTGGGCCCTCCATGAGCCCGACATGGATCCCGGGAGGGGGAGGAAGTCAGCGTTTGTCCCCCTCCCACCCCCTGGATCCATACCATGCCCACAGAAGGCCCAGCAAGGCCTTCCTCCCCCTCCCACCCCCAGGGATCGATGCTGGATGCATGGAGGGCCCAGAGAGGGTTTCCCATTTCCCTTTCCTCCTCCCCCTCCCACGGAGGGCCCAGGGATGCCTTCCATGGGCCCGGAATCGATCCAGGGGGGTAGGGGGAAGGCGAGAAGGCCTCCATGAGCCCAGACTCAATCTGGGGGGGGGGAGGGAGCCTGCTCAGGCCGGCGCCTGCTCAGGCCGTTGCTGCTTGGGGGGTGGGAGTGGGCAGAGGCCTTTGCCAGACTGTGCAGCAGCTGCTGTGCAGGTGGCAGCGGCCAATGGGATTGCAGGATGCACAGGGCTTTGGACCCTGTGTGACCTGCACGCTAACTGGCTAAGGGCTTGTCGCTGGACATTTGAACCCTTAGCCAATTATGTATAAAGATGTTGTATCTCAGTGGTGGCAAATCTATGGCACGGGTGCCAGAGGTGGCACTCAGAGCCCTCTCTGTGGGCACGCACAAACAGAGTCACCTCCCCCCCACACACACATCTAGACTGGCCTAGGCCGTTGGGCTCGATTATTAGCATTAAACCTAAGACCAAGTTTTGGGGAGGCAGTGTAGGTAACCCTGATAAGCGCTGTTAAACCCCACTGATTTTCATGGGAAGAACGAAAGCATGATTCTTTACTTGGGAGTAAGCTCGGTTGCTGGCAATGGGGCTTGCTTCTGAGTAAACCCTCCTAGGGTCGTGATTCACCCATTGGAAGAGTTGCACGGTTGCTTCAAAGCAGAGCCACCGACGACCACCAAGCTTACTCCTGAGTAACGCACGCCTCGGAGCCAACCGTTTTTTCTAAACGGAAACCTCAGTATTCGGGTTAAATTGCCATGATGGCACTTTGCGATAAATAAGTGGGTTTTGGGTTGCAATTTGGGCACTCGGTCTCGAAAAGGTTCGCCATCACTGTTGTATCTGTTTTATAATAGGATTAAGTCCGGGCATTCTTTCAAATAGAAAGCTAGGATATAAATAAATAAAATCTTGGAAAGAAATACCATAATTACTCAGAAGGAAGGGCAACTCTGAATGGAAGATGACCCCCCCCCTTTAAAAAATTACCCAGTCCCAAAGTTTTTTTACTGAACATAACTGTAACTTGTATGTGAAAATAAGATAGCCCACTCCCCCCATATTTGGGGAAAACTCTGTAAAATACCACAGGTAAAACTGAAGCTACTATCAGGACTCTCCGTTCCCACTGAGCGGGTATGATTTTTCCACCACTCGCCAGGGTCAAATCCAGAAGAGTACCAGGGGTAAATGGCGCCCGGAGACAAATTGTCTCCAGGATGCCTCCCCAGGCTCTGCCGCCCGCCTCTGCCCCCACCACCCTAGCTCCGCCCCTGATGCCCCAGGCTCCACCCCCACTGTCCTAGAACCCACCCATGTCACCATGGGCAAGGGCTAGGGTGCCCACCTCCCCCCCAACAGACTTCCTGGCCGATTTTGCGCCCCCCACGTGACTAGAACAGTGGCGCCCGGGGACAAGGGGTACCCCCTGTCCCTAGGCAGATATGCCACTGGTCAAACCATTCGAAAACATTTGCTACTTACCGAGTCGGCTCCAGGATACGATCGGTCTGGGGTTCCCTGTTGCCATACACTCCAAGATGGCAGTTTGGTGTACAGTTAGAGTCAGGTTCTCTGGCCCAACGAGGATCATGGGGTCCTTGTACACAGCAGAATGAGACCCTGTGCATCAAGACGCAGGTTAGCTGTCAGAACCTTATACCTTTCTACATTAGACGCGGCAAGCAGAATTCACTGCCTCAGTCTGTGGTGTCTGAACGCAACCTAAGCTCCTGACCTTCTAACACTTGTGGAACTCCTCGGAGAAACATCACTGCTCTTCTGATCGGGGCAACAGGAATCTAAAACTGTTCACACTACGACTGCGGGCTCTTTTGGACCTCAGTTCCAGAACCGGCTCTCTCCCTCTTTCCTGTTAGTTGTTTGCCTACCTGCCCTCGGGAGAATCTCTCGGGAAATTTCAGCCCTAGTATTCTGGGCTGGGGTGACCACCTGCCAGATCAGCTCCTGCTCCCCCCCCCCCCCGAAAAGCAAAACAATGTTTGTCACAGCGGCCAACATGCAAAAGGCTGAGATGAGGTCCAATTTCTAGGTGCCCAAGAAGTTGGGTTTAGTGGCACTCCATAAGCAGGGGAGAGCTGTCATTTGTTAAGTGGGTGTCCAGACTGTATAAAGGTGGCACGTAATGGTGAAAATGGCTCGAGAGAGAGAGGGGGGGAGAGGGAGAGGGAGGGCGAGGGAGAGGGAGAGAGGGGGGAGGGGGGAGGGAGAGGGAGGGAGGGAGGGAGAGGGGGAGGGGGAGGGAGGAGAGAGAGGGGGAGGGGAGGGAGAGGGAGAGGGAGGGAGAGGGAGAGAGGGAGGGAGGGAGGGAGAGGGAGAGGGAGCAGGAGGGAGAGGGAGGGAGGGAGAGGGAGAGAGAGAGAGAGGGAGAGAGAGAGAGAGAGAATAGGAAACTGTTCCATTTTTTTAAGAACATGATGTCTATCTAGCTGGGTGAAGACAATGGTCTGCAGAGATTCCTCTTTACATCATCAGTCAGATAGCTATTGGTGGGTAAGAAAGTGAAGGCTTTCTCCTTATCTAGCAGCCAGGCCATGTATGGTACTTACAAAATGGTTTATGAAAACACAACATCCTTCCTGTGATGCTGGCTCTTAGTATCTGATGCTCAGACAGACACGGTGCCGCTGAGCATGAGAGTTCTATTTAGCTGTCAAGGTTGCTATTTGGGAGCACACCTGTCTGCCATGCCACCGGCATCTCCATATGGTCCAAGTCCTAAACTGTTGAACCAACCCAGCAGAAAACAGAGCCAGTGGGGGATAGGAGTTAAGAACATAAGAACAAGCCAGCTGGATCAGACCAGAGTCCATCTAGTCCAGCTCTCTGCTACTCGCAGTGGCCCACCAGGTGCCTTTGGGAGCTCACATGCAGGGTGTGAAAGCAATGGCCTTCTGCGGCTGTTGCTCCCGAGCACCTGGTCTGCTAAGTCATTTGCAATCTCAGATCAAGGAGGATCAAGATCGGGAGCCAGAGATCGACTTCTCCTCCATAAATCTGTCCAAGCCCCCTTTAAAGCTATCCAGGTTAGTGGCCGTCACTCCCTCCTGTGGCAGCATATTCCAAACACCAATCACACGTTGCGTGAAGAAGTGTTTCCTTTTATTCGTCCTAATTCTTCCCCCCAGCACTTTCAATGGATGCCCCCTGGTTCAGTTAGAGTCTGGGAAACCCAGAGACACATGGGGGGGGAGGGGGGTGCTGAATCTGTCAGTGGTATGGTATAATATATTTAATTTATAGTGGAAGCAGTGGCCCCTCCCTGGGGCACTTCCCCCAGTGGAGGAGAGAAACCTCTGGCATGCAGTCCCCCCTGGGACATAGCACAGGACACTGTGCCGGGGTTCCAGTGCCCCGTCACTGTTGCAGCGGGGGGCTGCGGGGGCCCAATGTTAGTCGGTTTCCTCCCGGCCATTCGCCAGTTTACACCGGTGGCAGGGAATCCGGCCTTGTTATGCAAGTCTCCCCGCACCACAAAGTGCTTCCTCTGGTGAAGCTGGCTAATGGTGGCTGCAGCAGGGCTGCTTGTATGCTGCCACCCCGCCAGAATCAGCTTTGGATGGGGCTGCCCGGTTTGAATCTCCACTCTGTCGTGGAAGCTTGGTAGACTGCCGTGCTCTCAGCCTAAGAGGTTCTATTACTCCAGGGGTAACCAATATATTCCCCCAGCTCTGCAAGTCTTCCAAGCGAAGGTGAGAGCACAGCTATGGAGCTCCTATTTCCACACCAATGACAGTACTATTATCAAACTCATTCCACCTCCAAATTCTTGCACAAAATTATTTGAGAGGTGCTAAACTGCGCCCCGACATTTAGGTCTTATGTTTAGAATCTGGCCAGCACTCTATAGGGAGGGCCACTATTTGGTCTATATCGCTATAAAATTCTGGTTAAATATTTTCATTATCTACCACCGAAGGCTCCAGAAAACTACATTGGACCCAATCCTACCTTGAGCTTAACTCAATTCATTCAAAAAATGGTGTACAATAGTTACAGCAAAGATCAGGGAAGGCTGCTATGACAGTGACTCCTCCTTCAACATGCTAACCTTTACTGGAAACTTTTTGCCCTCATTAAAGAGAGAGGGCTGTTAGCAATGGACTATCAACAACGGCAGAGTTTGGCCAATAAATTTGGTTCACCAACGAATATGTCAATTCCTTTCACGCAGGGATACCCAGCCTATTATATTACAGCTTCACAAATCCCATGTAAATAATATGGAGAGCCTATATGCTGGCTAGATTTAACATCATGCCATCTCCACTACATAGAGGAAGACTTAAAGGTCTTCCAAGCGATAAGAGGTTCTGTACCTGTAGCATAGGATAGCTGGATTCCATCCCACACATTCTCCTGAACTGCTTATTATACCAAGAACTCCGATCCAGTCTGTTATCCCAAGCTATAGACTCTATGATTGATTATACTGAATCAGATAAAGTAGTTATGCTTTTAAATTGTCAGGATTTTCATTGTTGCCTTATAGTGGCAAAGTTTTTGTCAGAAGTTTGTAAACTGAATGTATGACAAACGTGAAGTTTTTTACTATTTACTTTTTAACTGGAACTGTATTTTTATACTATCGTGTATATGCCAATAAAGGCTTATTGAATTGAACTGATTGTGAGCGTACGATGGAGAAGAGGAGCAGGATGCAAGCTGATTTGGGTCTTCGCTCAGAAGAGAAGTGGAGTACAAATGAGGTAACTTGAAATAAGGGAGACACACACCTATCCCAAGTTCTTTTGGGGTATGAGAGGAGAGGTATATTCTGAATAAATATGCTATCTTTGGCTTCAGCTGCACAGTGCAGGGCGGCAAACTGACTTTTCAGGCAAAGCACGATACTTATTTGCCCTTTCAGCAGAGCTATCCTTGTCCAAATATCCAGAGTTGAGATTCAGGTCGCAGAATTCCAGGAACCCTGCTGAGAATCGGTGAACATTACTGAGCGAAGAGCTTGAGGAATTTTAACCATCTACTTCTTGCCGCAGGCAAAAAAAAAGGGTCTCTACACCTGCATCAAGCAATTTCAACACTTTAAAAAGCTCTTTGGAAAGACAGCGGTAGCGGAGGGGTGGAACGAAGCAAAACGGCCTGGAAAGATGGAACAGGCTTTTTATTTAATCTCTAAGAGTCAGTATATTGTATCAATGTACAACAGGACGACAAGTACAGTGGAGGAATGAAATATATTGTCGCACATCAATGCTGCATGGGTATCAGTTAGCTATATTTTTTGTGCTATAACCCTATTTCAACATGCATAACCAAGCATTATCCAAATTCACCGTAATAAAGGTGTATCCCCAATTTTTCACAATCCTATATCTACAGACATAAATCAATCACAACTATAAATAAGAACGTGCTTATGGACTTATATATAAGAACTTGGACTTATGTACATTCTTACTTATAGTTGAATTTTGCAATTATATTTCCATTAGTTTGCCTTGCACCCCAGAAGGCAGTGCGGCAGCCTCCCAAAAATCTGGATAATGGAACTAACCCGCGGGACGCGGGACAAATTGTGTGAAGGCGGGACTGTCCCGCCAAAAGCAGGACGTCTGGTCAGCCTAAGCTACACACATCCTCTGGCAAAAAACAACAACATCCCACAGCTGTTGCAAGTAACCAAAGCAACTCCCCCACTGCTTCCACTCACCTGAAACGGTTAGCCTGGCTTCCCGGCTGAATTTCACGCTGGCAATGTTGGTCGCCACGCAGCAAAATATCCCAGCATCTTCAGCTCGCAGGCCAGTAATCTGCAAGACCCCTTTTGGGAGCAGCGTGTACCTAGGGGAGAGGGAAGGCAGAAGACTGACATTTTGTGATTGACTCTGCCTCCCATGGCAGCCATTTTGTGACTGTGCCCAATTCCCTTTGTCAGAATTCCAAAGGTGCCCACAGGCACAAAAAAAGTTGGGTACCCCTATTGGAAGGACCTCCCCACAAACACACACACCACACATTCTGCACACAAGTGCTTGCTGTGCTGTGCTTTCAGAGCTAATCTGCCCACCTAACAGACACTTACCTTATTGAAACAGTGCAGGCTGGAGAAGTGGCCTATTCCCTTCAGGCTGAAAACGGCCTGGTGGGAACTCACTTCCCAGGAGACCTTGCGAGTCCCAAGGTCTCCTGGGAAGTGTAGTTTTTGTGATTGACTCTGCCTCCCATGGCAGCCATTTTGTGACTGTGC
>NW_025950490.1:0-14292 GCF_021028975.2 Sphaerodactylus townsendi
GTTACCTGTGTAAACCATGAACGATTCAAAGTTACGCATTTGACTGTTTAATGTTTGCATCCCCTTCTGCTGGCCGATCGCAAAAGCGGAAATGAAACCAAGGAAAGGCTGCGTGTGCATCGCAGTGCTGATTGGTTGCCCAAATTCTGCGTCACACTCCAGGGCGGGAAACGAGTCAGGGTTTCAACCCTCATCCCTCCCCTCGGATCAGCTCTGAACCGTGTTAATGGGGGCTATGCCACTTGTAACCAGGTCCTGCTGGAATGCAGATTAACAGGGAGAACGAGCGCCACAAATGGAATCTGCCACACAAGCAATGGGGAGGTCGTCCCACAAACCTGGTTAGTTTGTGTTCTGAATCCTGGCTAAGATGGTAGTGGGGATTCGACCTGTGTCTGTCTGTCTCTGTTGCTTGTCGGGGAGCGGCTGCAGGTGCCCCATCTACTGCTGGCTCCCCACCTGCAAGAGATCCCATTAAAATGTTGAGGAAAAGGAAGGAATTTGCCTCCGTGGCAACTAGATATTCCGAAGGAAAAGAACTTCGGGTTTCTTCAATGGAAGGAGTTGGAAGGACTGAGCGGCCCCCCACACGCAATACAGGAAGATGACTGGTCTCTTAGGAAAGTTAAGAAAATGCTTTAATAAGGAGTTTGGGAATTATTCTAGTAGGAAAGAGGGAATCGTGTGTAATGATATTTAATTATTTTTTGTCACCGTGATGGAAATAAAGTCAGTTTTTGGGAACATTAATGTGTTAAGCTCCCCCAGAAAAGAAAGGAAGTTTTGATTGAGAAAAGACTCCAGGCTTGGTGGATTTTCAGGAATTGTTTTGGTTATTCCACAGCATCTAATGAATGATACATTGAACTCAAAAGAAATTCCCAAAACGTGAAAGGAGCTGTGGTCACAATATTACCAAAAGATGACCCGGATTGGAGTAAGGTCCTGCCCCCCCCCCCCCCCCCCCCAGAAAAGAGCCCCATTGGAAGGCTGGACTCTGTTGGAGCCCCTCCCCCCCACAAACCCCGCCCTCCTTTGGCTCCACCCCCTCCCAGACCTCCAGGTATTCCCCCCCAGCAGGCAACCCTAAAGGGCAGCCAGGCCAGAGGCCCAAGCGGCTGCCAGGAAGTCCTGGCTGGCTAGAGGCCTCCTCTGAACAGTCGAAACCAAAGAGAGGGACAGATGACCCCCGACTGCCGCCTCCCCCACTGCCCACTCTCAAGGCGGGAGGGGGACTGATGGAGGCGGGTGGGCCAGAGGTCAGGCCCCAGGGGGAGGGGAGGCAGGGAAAGAAGGTGGGGGAGGGGCTGGAGGACCCCCCTGCAAAAACAACACACACAACAACAACAACAACAACAACAACCCCTCGACCCTCTGAGGTTGCATCTGGCCAAACTGATCCGTTCTCGGCTGTTTCGGTCTCCAGCCCAGCAAGAGGCCCGCTCCTGTGCTCCGAGGAAAAGCAGCCCTGGGGGCCACACCGGGGAAGGCCCCGGCCTCTGCACTGGGCGGTTGGCCCTCCGGGGGACCTGGCAGTCCAGCCCAGCAGAAATCCTCTTTGTTCTTGTGTGGACTTATTTGTGCAATTCCTTCCTGCCCCACCCTTCTCCCCAGTGGGGGCCGAACCAGCCGACACGTCCACGCCTACTTGTCCAGACTGGCAGGTGAGTGTGGGCCCGTGCCCCATTGCCGTGACCTCTGTGCCCTCCCCCAAAGACCCCTGGGAGCTGCAGCAGGGTGAAGGGGCCAGGACCTCTGCCAGCCAACCCCCAGAACTGGCATCTCTGCGGGACCACCATCATCACACACGGGTCTGGCCACGCAGCAGGAGCCGGAGGAAGCACCAGCCCTGGGTGGGCCCGTCTGGTAGCACCAGGGGAAGGGAGGGGCCTCCACTTGGCAGGCAGGAGGGCCCCGATTCGATCCCCGGACCCTCCGGTGGAAGCACCAGGCCAGCGGTGGCCCAGAGGCCCCTTTTCTGGCTCAGACCCTAAATTGCCAGCCTCTGATTCCGGGCAGGGCAGGTGCCTGGGTTTGGGGGGGGGGGTGGCAGCGGGGATGGTGGGGGGAATCTGCCCCTTGGGTGGGGGCATCAGAGGGGAGTGGGGGGGCAGCACTGGCATTCGGGTGCCGCTTTTCTCTTTGGAGAACCAGAGTCATGGCTGTTTGGGCCAAGGGAGTTGCCAGCCCTTCCGGTGAGCCCTTCCGGGTGAGCCCTTCTGGTGAGCCCTTCCAGGTGAGCCAGGGCCCAGCAGCCAAACTGAGGCCTGTAGCCCAAGGTCCGTTTTCTGGGCTGGTTCTGGCCCATGTGAAGACACTCGTTTCCCTGAACATCTGCAGAGTGTTTTCCCCTGATCGGTGAACAAACCTGAGGCAGGTGGCAGGTGCATGATCCCCCCCCCCCCATGAAGAAGCTGACCCTCAAGAGCCCAGGGACAACTTCGGAGCAGCTCAGGGGAGGCCTGGTGTGTGTGGGGGGGGGTGCAGTGGGGGGGGTGCAGTGGGGGTGCTGCCTCTGGACACCTCCCCCCCGCTCCGCTCCCCATGTTTAGGTTTTTATTTCCTGTGAGGCCTTCCTTCTGAAATCCCAGAACACCCCCTGCCTTTTTGCTCAGCCAAATTGGGGGGGGGGGTCTCACCTCCCCAGCAGAGCGTCCGGTGTGAACACGGAGGCTGGCCTCTGCCCAACTGGGACCATTTTTACCTTTCCAGTACCTGAAACTCAAAGAGTTGTGGGTGCTGCCAATGCTGGATTCCTGGCACAGGAGGCCCCCACCAAACCATGCTACCCTCCCCCATTTTGTCAGCTGCAGTGGGGGGGGTGCTCCATTGGGCAGCTTAAGGGCTCTGCCCCACCTCAGCACTCACCTCGGGGTCCCAAGGAGGCAGCTTGGTGGGGGCCCAGAGGCCCAAGGGCTGGCCAGAAGCCCCCCATAACCGCCTCCCCCAATCTCCCAATTCCTGCCCCTCTCTAAGGAGCACAACCCCCCCCCCAAATCTGGGTGCTCCTGGACTGACCCCAGCTCTTCTGCCTCAGACCAGCATGGCTGGCCTTGGAAACGCTTCTGCCCCAAGGAGGGGAACAGCAGCCAGAGCTGGGACAGGCGGGGGGGGGGGTGCGGGGGGGCTCCTTGCCAAGCGCCTGTGGCAGCTGCAAGCAGAAGGCGAGGGGGCTCTGTGGAAGCAGCACGGAGGGGGGGGGCTGTAGGGGGCTGAGTTCCAGGGCGGGAGGGGGGCTTTCCTTCAACAGGGGCCTGGGGGAAGTCACCAGAAGGAAGAGGACACGGCCTGCCTCCTCCCTCCCTCCCCCTCCCCCCCCAAAAAAAGATCAAGGAGGAGGGGAGGGAAGGGAAGCGGCTCCTGCAGATGCCACGCACCCACACACACACGCGGCTCGGCAGAGAGGGCTGGTTGGCGATATGCAAATGGCATGCAAATAGGAACCTGCTCGCAGCCTGGAGGTGCCAATCAGGACGGGGCGCAGGCGCAGAGCTCTTCCCCGACCAGCTCATTAAATAATCTGCCGGGGAACCTTCCCCCAAACTGATCAGCCCCGAGAGGACAGCCCCTCCCCCCCTCGGGCCCACGGGGAAGAGCGCACCTGGGGGGAGGGGCGGCAGAGGGGCGGGGGGGAGGGCGGCCTTTCCCTGCCCGCCCGTCTGAGGCCAAGAGGCGAAGCCTGACCAAGAGGCCCCAAACCCTGCAACTGGCAAAGGCCACAGGAGCAGAAGGCAGGACTCCGCGGGCCGCCCCGTCCCGGGCCCCAGGGAGCTCCCGGCTGGCTGGGGGGTCATGACCCGCTGCCGGACTTCCCTGCCTGCTCGCGCCCTCCCTCCCCCCTCCGGCCCCTGCGGGACCTTCGCCCGCTCCCTCCCCTGTCCTGTCGCCACGCGAGTGAGTGACCGGCGGCGGCAGCAGCAGCCCCACCTGCCGCCCTGACCTCGGCCCCCCTCCGGGAGGTCGGACAGCAACAGGCTCATTGACACAGACCAGCAGCGAAGGAGCAGCAATGCCGGCACCGACCCGCGGCGCCCCTCTCCCCTCCCCCCCCCCCGCACAACCCCCGCGGGGGCGAGCAACGCCGCGCGGCTGGTGCTGCCGGAGCAGCCTCCATTGCAGGCTCCCCAGAGGTCCCCCTTCGGCCACTGCGAACTGAGTGCCCTGGAATGACACGCAGGGGAGAATGGCCAGGTGGCTCTTCCCCGGGGGGCGGAGGCGGGGGGCTTTCTTCCCTCCCTGTTCCACCCCCCCCATGTGCCTCCTTCCCCCTCCCCCACCCCCCCAGGCTGGCTGCTCCCAGGCAGGGCCTAATGGCGGGCCGTGGGAGAAGAGGCCTGGCCGTCCCCTGCCCCCGGAGGCGCGAGGCTGGAGAAGCTGGGCCGGAGGGGGGGGGGTCCCGGTGGGGCATCAACACTCTCCGGGGTGGTTCTGCTGCCCCCTCCCTCAGCATCCATCGCCAGCAGGGTTGCCTGGCAACAGCATTCCCCTCCCCCGCCCCAGGGAGCTGGCACATGGGGGGGCACAGAGGGCCTCCCTGAGAGAGAGACCCCCCCTCGCCGGCAGCAGCAGCCACCGAGAGCAGATCTTGCCTGCAGCAGAGGGGAGGGTCTGGGGCATTTCTTGACACTCCCCCCCCCCGCCGCCAAGTTGTAGGAAGTGAAGGACAGGGCTTTCCGCTCCCCCCCCCACCCATGCAACACAACACAGCCCTGTCATTGGCTTGAACGGCTGATCAGAGATGGGAGATGCCAACCTCCTGGCACTGCCTGGGGATCTCCCAAAACTGTCACGGATCTGCAGACCACAGAGACGGCTTCCTCGGGGGAAAATGTCAGCTTCAGAGGGCAAACTGGTCTCGGTGAACCCCCCCCCTCCCCCCTTCCCCTCTCCACAAGCACCCCCCCCCCCGGATCTCCCCACATTTCCCAGGCCGGAGCGGTCAGCAGCCCAATTATCCGAGATGTCACAAATGGCTTTAATCCCCATGGATTGGGGGGTGGGGGGTGGGGTGGTATCTGCACCTGGCCAACGCCGTCCCTCGGCCTCTCACCCTTCCCCGCTGCAGGCCAGGGAGCTTCCAGGAGACCCGTGGGTGCCCCCCCCCCCACAACACCACCACCACGGCCTTTGCTGCACTCCAGCCAGGAGGAGGTCCTGTTTCGCGGGGCAGGAGGACGGACAACGAGGGGAGCCTCCGCAGGGACAGGGACACTGGCGGGGGGAGGGGGCGAGGGCCGGGCCGGGGCAGCAAGAGAGGGGGGCAGCCGGGCCTGCTGGACCACGCGGAGGAGGGGGAAAGGGCGCCTGCCAGGGCGGGGGAAGGACAGCCCAGCCTTGCCCACCCATGGGTCAGGGCTGCTCCTTGCGGGGGGAGGGGGGAGGGGGCACCGGAAGGCCCGGCCCGCGGAGCGGGGAGCAGAAGCCCCAGGGATGCTTCGGCGCCTTCATCTCGGGGGTCCCGCCTGGCCTTCTTTGGCCCCCTCTGCAAACCCCAGGACGGGAACGCGCCAGGCAGGCCCGGGGGGCGCCCACTCCAAGGGGATGGACGGGCTGGGCGCGGGCTGGGGGTGGGGGAGGCGCTAACGGCAGGGCAGAGCAGAAGGCCCGGCGGCCAGGGATGGGGGGGAGGGCAAGCCGTAGATCACCGGTGCCCCGGAAGGGAAGAGCTCGGCCTCGCCTCGGCCCCCTCCAGGGACTCCGGCGCAGCGGCCCTTTGGGGACTCCAGCTCGGGCCCACACCACCCTGACATTTACATCGCAGCCCAGAGCCCCCCCCCCCGCCCCACCACCACTACATGCATTCGGGAGGCAAGGCCCAGAAGAATCCACACACACACACACACACACACACACACACACACACACACACACACCTCAACCACGCACACGCATCGCGACCCCCCCTCCAAGAGCCGGGCGCGCACCTGCACGCGCACTCCCCCCACCTCCCCCCATGCACACGAACCCCCGCGGCTCCCCCCCCCCCGCCCGTACCTCGAAAGGGGGCATAGGACATGATTCCTTCAGCCGCCCGCCCGCTCGCTGCTCATGGACCAGGCTGGGGGGGGCCGCGGGCCGCGGGCGGGGGGGGTGGCGGGCGGGGCCCCCCCGCTGCCTGCCTGCGCTTGGCTGCCTCCCCCGCGCGGTCCCGCTGCGGCCGCCTCCGGCTCGGGCTGGGGGGGCTGCTGCTGCCGCCGCCGCCGCTGTCCTTGGTGCTGATGCGGGCGAGGGGGGGGCTGCAGGCGGAGCGGCGGCTGCCGCGGAGGAGGAGGAGGAGGAGGAGAGGAGGGCGCCGCCGCCGCCGAGGATGCTGCCAGCCGGGCGGGCAACCAGGCTGCCGCTGCTGCTGCTTCTCCGCCTCCTCCTCTGCCGCCGCCGCCGCCGCCTCCGCCGCCTCCTCCTCTTCCAGCAGCGGCAGCGGCAGCCGCGACAGCATCACCGACGGGGCGGGCGAGCGGGCCAGCCGCGCAGAGCAGCGCAGCGCAGGAGCTCCGCGCCTCAGCGCCGCCCCCTCTTAAAGGCGCCGGCAGCTGCTGGGTGGGGAGGCGGGGAGGGGGGCAGGAAAGGCAGCCCCACCGCCTCCCCTTTAAGCCCGGAAGGCAAGCGCGCCACCCCACCCCACCCCCCGCCCCCGCCTCGCCCGGCCTTCTGCACCCTCCTGCTCCTGGTCAGGAGGGCTCCGGGCAGGCCCACTTGGGGGAGGCGGGCGACAGAGGCACAGCAGGGCTCCTCGGCTCCTCTGCCCCCAAAGCAGGTACCGGGCGGGCGGGGGGGGGGGCTGGCAGCTGCAATCCTTGAGGAATCCCCTCCCCCCTTCCTCTGGGAAACAGGATACTGGACTAGATGGACTCTCTGCCTCATCCAGCAGGGCTCCAGTTCGGTTTTGGTGACACCCCCCCCCCACCCCACATCCATTTCCTGGGTATTCCTTGAAGTAGACCACTGCAGTTCTCTTCACTTGGAGGCCACCTGGGCCGAGCCACAGTCCAAGGGAGTGTCCCAGGCAGAAGAGGTCAGGGGTGTCCTGCTCCTGGACAGCTGCACTAACGCCTCTCGCTGCTGGGAGGGGCTGCACCTGACCCAGCCTTGCAGGCCCAGAAGTGGGGGCCGGTGGGGGCATTGCATCGTGCAGAGGAGGGGCAGAAAAACTTCAGGGGCTCCCTGGTGGTGGCTTTAGAACTCGCCGTTCAGGGAGGAGAGCCTCCCTCATTGGCTGACTGCACAACCTAGCAGAGTGTCTTCTTGCGTGGCTGTTGTGGGTTTCCTGGGCTGCGTGGCTGTGGTCTGGCAGTTTTTAGTTCCTAATGTCTCAACTTCTCTCCAAGGAACACACCTTCCCATGACTGGTTTCTGAAGATGCCGGCCACAGACGCAGGTGACGCGCTGGAAGCAACACCTGACAGACAGACCACGCAGCTCAGGACACGGACAACAGCCGGTCGGTTAATGGCCTTCTTAGTGGTGCTGTTTATGTTTATGGGATGGACAGTTGCCCCCTCGTCCTACCACACCCTACAATATGCATCCAAAGCAGAAAACTCACAACATACATATGAACAGTCATAAAAACCAGGTAAACATTTAACCATCCTAATCATTTACTCAAATCCCATTTTTTTTTCCAAGATGGCAAAAAATACACCTAGTCCTGCAAGGGCTGTCTGCTCTCCAGCCCCGGATCTGCCTGGCCCAAGAACAGAAAGCGCTGTGATTTCAGTCAGATGCTTTTGTTGACAGACAGCAGTTTAGCCATGTAGAGAGAAAGCCAGTACTGACTGCCCGGCTTCCTATAACCCCAATATATGTTCACCCCTCTGCCCCCTCCTCCCGCTCCCCCCTCCTTCCCAAATGTCCAGGCAGAGCTGTGGTGGGAAAGCACTGGCCGTCTCACTTCAAGGCCAGAAGCTCTGGTAGGGATGCCTTCTAAATCGCTACAGAGTCCAAGCACGGAGACAGCAAGGAAACGAAAGAGAGAGGAGAGCTCTGCTGGAATGTGTCCCACAGGTCAGGAAAGGCAGCGCCCAGCCCAGGAGGAAGCCACCAGGGTTAACGAGGGAGGTTGAGGAAATTGCCAGAAAAAAGAAGATGTCCTTTAGAAAACGGAAGTCCAGCTCGACTGATGGGAGAGGGAACATTGTCTGCTTTCTTATGCTCTTATGTTCTTAAGAGCAAACTAGTGAAACACAGTTCAGATCCCAGGTGACGCCGGGGGTGGGGGGGGCCCTGACCACTGCAGACTGGACCCCGGACGGACTCAGCTCATCCCGCTCGACAGGAGGAGGGTTCCCGGCTCCGCCCTCCCTGCTGGCCTCTCTCATAAGGGGCAGGCAGGCTGCAGGTGGGGCAAAGGAGTCCAGCCCCAGACCCTGGAGGGCCGCTTCCAGTCCAAGTAGGCAATGCCGGCCTTGGCGGACCAAAGAGGCCTGACTCATCAGGAGGCCGCTTCATGGGTGTCAGAGGACAACGGTTTTGGTTTGAGTCCAGGAGCGCCTGAGAGGCCATCAAGGGGTCCGCAGTATAGGAACAAAGAACCTGCTGGATCAGACCAGCAGAGTCCATCTAGTCCAGCCCTCTGCTACTCGCAGTGGCCCACCAGGTGCCTTTGGGAGCTCACGTGCAGGATGTGAAAGCAATGGCCTTCTGCTGCTGCTGCTGCTGTATTATGAGAAACTTTTTGAACTGCTGTTGAAAGGAAGGTTGTGTCCCCTGAAGCGTTTTGAGGCAAGATGCGGAGAAATTGTCAAATAAATGCTGTTTACGTATTGGAAGACTCTCAGCCAGCCCTTTGTTTAACGGGGAAAGTTTCAAACCAGGATTAGAGCTGAACATCAGAAAGACAGAAGAAATTACTCCTGGGGAATTAAAAAACTTTAAGGCTGATAATGAACAAATTAAACTACCTCGGAGTGTGGAGGAGTCTCCTTCTCTGGAGGTTTTTAAGGAGAGGCTGGAGGGCCATTCTGTCACGAGTGCTTTGATTGTGTGTTTCTACATGGCACAGGGTTGGACTTGATGGCTCTTGGGGGTCTCTTCCAACTCTAGGGAACAGCAGTGCCATAGTGGTTAAGAGCAGGTGTACTCTAATCTGGAGGAACTGGGTTTGATTCCCCACTCTGCCTCCTGAGCTGTAGAGGCTTATCTGGGGAATTCAGATTAGCCTGTGCACTCCCACACATGCCAGCTGGGTGACCTTGGGCTAATCACAGTTCTTCTGAGCTCTCTCAGCCCCATCTACCTTGCAGGGTGTTTGTTGTGAGGGGGGAAAGGAAAGGAGATTGTAAGCCCCTTTGAGTCTCCTTACAGGACAGAAAGGGGGGGAAACAAATCCAAACTCCTCCTCCTCCTCCTCCTCCTCCTCCTCCTCCTCTTCTTCTTCTTTTTCTTCTTCTTCTATGATTCTAAACTTATTCAAGATATTCTGTTCCTTGGATGACTGGATTTGTATGATGATTTTAGAATTATGTTTTTAAAAAATTATATTCTTATCCTCGATCACGGTGATGTCTGGTGTATTGTGTTTCAGCACTTTGTCTGTTTGGATTTGAAAGTCCCACAGGATCTATTCTTGACCTTCTCATTTTCCATTACTTTCTCTGGACAATGTTCCCACCAGTTCTTAGCTGTTCTTATGTTGTAATTCTTGCATAAATTCCAGTGGATCATCTTGGCCTTTAAGGTTGTATCTCCTGTTTGTACTCAGTCGCGGGCGAAATCTTTTTGCAGCAGCTGAAGATAGCGACACCACAGGTTTCTGCATCAGCTTCTTTGCACAATCTGCATTTTGCATCATCTGAGGATTTTTCTATTTTGGCCTTGATCGAATTTGTTCTGATGGCTTGCTCTCGGAAAAATTTCAAAATCAGAGGATTCAGTTTCCTTTTTAGAGTTCCGGTTGTTAACCACAGCGGAAGTCTTTTAGATTTATCCACCTTGTCTTTGATTTTTTTACTCCAGAAATTGGCCGTGCAGTGCTTTGTTGTGCCAGCTTTTCAGTCCCCATTTTAATCGCGTTTCTGTATATTATTCTTGTTTTAGTTTTCTGGTTTTACGACTAACCAAATGTCTGTTCTTCACTTCAATCCAATCGCCTGTTCTTGACTTTCCTTCACTTAATCGGCCAGTGCATGCTTCTCCCTCTTCCACTGTTTTGCTGTACTTGCAGTGGCTTCCTGCCTCCAGATCTCTGGGGAAGGTATAATCTATCAAATTATGCTGCGTGGGTGTGGGCATGGTGCATTGTCGTAAATGCAGAGTTTTTCTATCCAAATGCTTCCAGCTCAGGCTGTGTCCAGTTGATGATTCCCTGCAGTGTACCTGATAGCGGGTGTGGCCCAGGTAATTGATAGCCTTGATGAGTATTCCCGCCTTACGTTTAATTTAGATTTCAAAGTACCTGACCCTCTGGATTGTACTCCCTTCTGACAACGATGCTTGCTTGCCACGTGCTTGATGTTTATCCAGCTGCAAAATGCCCAGGTATTTATAAGCGGCCTCTTGGTTCGCACTTGATGGAGTTGGCCATCAGGCGAAACAAATCCCATCACTCTCGGTGATCTTGCCCCTCTTTACTGCCACAGTAGCACACTTTTCCAGGCCGAGCTTCCTTCCCGAAATAGATATGCTGAATAATGGGACATTCATGTTTACTAGTGAGCTGGATTTCTAGTCTGATTTCCCATGCAACTTCAAATCATCCATGTACAGTAAATGTGAGAGTTGCTTTCTGCAGTCTTTAGCCATTTGATAAGCTAACTTTGTTTTCTTTCAAATTACTGTTAGTGGGATCATGGCAATGATAAACGCAGTAAAGGTGATAGGTAGATGCCTTGGAAAATTCAACAGTTCATGTTGACTGTTCCGAAGTCTTCATTTCCGACTGTCAGTTCAGTTTTCCACTGTCGCATCACTTTTTCGAGTAGATACTCAGATGTTTTGCCTGATGCCAAATTGTTTCGAAGCATTTCATGATCCAGCCTATGGGGCAGTGAGTCAAATGCCTTCTTGTAATCGATCCAGACCAGATGCAAATTTGTTCTTCGATTCTTGCAGTTCTCCATTATAATTTTATCTATCAGGAGTTGATCTTTTGTACCCCTGCTCCTTCTTTTGTTCCCTTTTTGCTCCACTGGCAGGATGCTATTTGCTTCCAAGTAGTCCATCATGTTATCTGCTGTTATGCCAGTGAGCAGTTTGAGCATCGTGGGTAAACATGTTATTGGCTTGTAGTTTTCAGGTGTTGCCCTTTTGGCTGGATCTTTGTGAATCAAGTATGTCTTCCCAGTTGTTAGCCATTGATCGATTTCACCATTTTGCATGGCTTCATTGAACTGCTTGGCCATTGCCGGGTGCAAACTGGTGAGGTATTTGAGCCAGAAGCCATGCAATTGATCATGTCCTGGTGCCGTCCAGTTTTTCGCGCCTCTTGGCGATTTGTCCTTATCAGTTATTATTTCCAGTTTTGCGCATTTTGTTTTTGGCCAACATCTTTCTCAGCATCTTTTTATCCACTGCGCCTTACTGTTGCGTAATCGTTCTCGTTTTCCCACAGATCTTTCCAAAACTGAAGTGTTGCATTTTTCTCTGTTTTTTTGCTTTCAACATTGATCTTTGTGTTGAGGCTTTAGTAGAAATGCCTTTGGTCTGAACAAAGTTGCTGATTTTGTCTGTACTGGATGTTTCTTGCTTCATATCTTTCAATTTTTCACCGGCTGTAGCTGTTATTTGTTGTTGAGTGATCTCCAGTACTTCTTCAATTGTTCTAGTGTCTAGCCAGTACCTTCTAATTAATTCTTTACGTGATCTTGCCATTCTTTAATCTTTGTTCTTTCATATTTTCCAGGTTACTGGCATCTGATCTTGGATTTCAGATCTTCTGTTTCCAGTCTAATTTTCCACTTTGGTTTTGATGGATTTGATTTATCTTGGGTTTAGGTATTTCAATGCCCAGTTCTCTTGTGACCACTAATTGCCATACTAGACACTAGGCTGATTAGTTTGTTGCAGTGGATGTTGTTTCCATTTATCATCAGTGCCATGTTTACATCCCCTTATTTATAGTTTACTTAGGTCTTTTTTGGAGCGCCATTTTCAATGCTGGCAGCCGTGGTCTTTGCTGTTTGATTATCCCATACTGGATGATCTTTTCCCGTAGTTATTTTTGTCTTTCTGTCAGTCTATCAGTTTTTTCCCGTGGGGACTTTCTCTGGTGGTTGTACTATTGGCCTTTTCTCCCCTAAACAGCATTTTCATCTAGCAGTTCTATTATGATCTCTCCTGTTGTTTCTGGAGTATGTACTGTTCTTTCTTCTGATGTTACAGTTGCTTTCTTTTCACAATTTTTCTGGACTTCTTCTAGTTCTATCTCTGTTAACCATTTGTTTCCGTATGATGAATCGCCTTTGATCTGCCAGTCTTTGCTCAGTGATATTCGAATCTGGGTAGCGTTGTTTCCACAATTCGTACATCCGCTTCAAGTATCCTCTTTTTTCTGGCTCTGAGTTGTAGTAACAAGCCATGATGGCACGATTTTCTTGTGCACTATACTTCTTTCTTTTGGATGGTTGGTCCACTTGTAGCCCACTTGTCGATGTATGCCCAGGAACACCAGCATGCGCCGCGCCCTTGTTAACCTGCGCAATGACCAATGCGGTATGGAATAATTTTTTGTTTGTATCACCATGTTGTATGGGTTGGTGGACACTCTTTGTCTGGTTTCTCAGTTGAGACCTGTCTGGCATGGGAGCCCCTTCTGGTAGAATACCCCACCTCCAGCATAGCTCTCAACGTCATCGAAGCACGCAAGCCCCTTCCCCACGACAAGGGGGTGCCCATGAGGGGATGATGATGATGATGATTGTTGTTGTTGTTGTTGTTGTAGATTTCACAGCTGCCAGATCTTTAGCTGGGCGTTGGCCTTCATTACAATTCGAGCCTCACCGAGAGGCCTAGGAAGTTGTAATGTATCGGCGTAGTATTTGTGTGGATCCCAGCAGGGCTGCCTTCTGAATTTGACAGATGTTAATTTTGTCAATTCGAAGGTGTTTCAAGTGCTGCCCTGGTGTTTTTGGGATGGCACCCAGCGTGCTGATTACCACTGGGACGACCTCAGCTGGTTTATGCCGTAGATGCTGAAGCACGATTTTCAAATCGCGGTAACTAGTGACCTTCTTGTGTTCTTTTTATTTTTATTTATTTATTTATTATTGGGGGTTTTTTATATCGCCCTACCCCCGAAGGGCTCTGGGCGGTGAACAACATAAAACACGTAGATACAATAACCCTTAAAGACATTAAAACAATTTAAAACTCAGCAATCAGTAACAAACAATGTCCAGCTGCAATTTCCGGATCAAACGCAAGGGTAGGCCTGCATACAGTGAGTTACAATAGTCCAACCTGGAGGTGACCATTGCATGGATCACTGTGGCCAGGTCCTTGTGGGAGAGGAAGGGAGCCAGCCGCTGGGCCTGACGAAGATGGAAAAATGCAGCCTGGGTTGTATGGGCCACCTGGGCCTCCATTGTAAGAGACAAATCCAGGTGGACCCCCAAGCTGCGAATGGAGGAGGTCAGCGCCAATGAGACCCCCTCCCACACCGGCGGCTGTCGCCAGGGACTGCTATGTCAATGATGGTCACTTTCTTGTCCTTGATCACGGTGATGTCTGGTGTATTGTGTTTCAACAATGGCTTGCTCAAATTCTTCTTCTTCTTCTTCTTCTTCTACTACTTCTTCTTCTTCTTCTTCTTCTTCTTCTTCTTCTTATCATTATCATTATCATTATCATTATCATTATCATTAACTATGTTGTGGATAAAGATTAAACTTGACCCCGGCCCATATCTGGACCATAGAGGAAGGAGACGGAAGGCTTGCTTTTGGCCACGCAAAAGCAAGCTATTTGAACACAGGCAATTAAAGCCAGAATTGAAAAATCAGGGACAGACTTAAAATGTCAATTGTGCAACGAAATAGGAGATACAGCGGATTACATGCTAAGCTCGTGCAAGAGGATCGCACAAATTGACTATAAACAATGTCATAATAGTTGCTAAGATGATTCACCAGAACATCTGTAAAAATTATCATTTGCCAACAGAAAATAAATTGGTGGGGACATAGTATTGAAAAAGTAGCCAAAAAATGATCAAGTCAAAATATTGTGGGGCTTCTGAATACAAAAAGATACGGGGTTGGCACATAACACTCCAGACGTCACAGTGGTTCAAAAGAAAAAAAGTGTGGATATCCATCCATCCATCCATCCATCCATCCATCCATCCATCCATCCATC
>NW_025950491.1:0-14285 GCF_021028975.2 Sphaerodactylus townsendi
GAACCAGCAGGGGGCGCCCGTCAGGCGGTCAAGCTGAATTGCAAGCTGATCTCCCAAGGTCATTAAAAAAAATCTTGCCAACCCTCCCGGTCTTTTGCAATTGGGGCGGGCGTTGAATCGTAGGAATGGGACTGCAGGCAGCTATGAGCAGAAGGGACAGAAAGTCCCAAGGAAGGGGGGGGGGGATAGCAGCGGAAAAGGGGAGGTGGGGAGGAGAGGCGCGCGCACAGTAAATTGCAATGCAAAATGAATTGCAAAAGAAACGATCCTCTGGTGCAACTCGGCGCTGCGGACGTCTTTTCCATCTGCAACCTGTAAAGGGCCAAACCTTGCAGCGGGGCAAGAGGGATGTGCAGGGAGCCCCCGGCACTGCTGCCTTCCTCTTCCTGCCTGCAAAAGGCAGGGAGGCTCCATTGCTTTCAAGAGCCGTCGCCGCCTCGCAGCCTTGCCTATTCGTTCCCTGCAAGGCTGCTCCCGCCTCCCCCTGGAAAAAGCCAGTCTGCGGGCTGATGGTTGTGACGTTCTGAGCGACGATTGGCCATTTTAAGTGTCTGGAAGAGAATCTCTCAAGTCCCGGTCAAAACCCCTCCCACGACGTTACTACTGACTATATAACAACTGTTCATGTGAACACTCGCTGGTGTAAAAGGTTCCATCTTGGCTTTCTTCTTGTACCTTTCAGATCTATGCAAAATCTATATTATTTTGCTCCAGGTGCAGCTTCCTGTCCTTTGGGAAAGAGTTTTGCCCTTGTTAGGCAATTGAGCATCTGGAGCTGTCTGGAGTTTGGGTTTTTTCCAGTGTTGATCAGGCCAAAGCAGAAATGCCACATACCCCTCGCCAGCGCTTGCAGCCTCGAGCCCCGGTGTGGTCAGAGACGGAGACCCGGGATTTCCTGGCCCTCTGGGGTGAATTGCTGATTCTCAGGTGGATTGAGAACCGACCACCCAACAGCGACATCTATGAGGACCTCTCGGCCCAAATGGTGGCCAGAGGTCACGAGCGCAACGCGTCACAGTGCAGGAACAGGGCGCGGGATCTGAAGCGAAGTTACCGTAGAGCCAAAGATGCTCAAGTGTGTGCCGGAGCGGAGCCGGTGTCTTGCCGCTACTTTCAAGAGCTGGATCAAATGTTTGGCGGCGAAATGGACGGGGTCGCTAACCGAAGTCTGGCTAGTATGGACGGGTCCATCCGGGTCTTCGTGAAAGCCGAAGATGCGGAGGACATGGAGGCCCAAATCTCTGAGGAAGAAGGCAACCAAATGACCCCACCCAACACCCTCTCAAGCATGGATGCTGACACGGATACTGAAACAGAACAGAACCTGGGGATATCACGGGAGTTGGTGGCTGGTGACCCGGAAGTGATTGAAACCACAATAGGGGAGGAATGTTCGGAAGAAAAAGCTGTGTCTTTATGTGGACAAGGGATTGCTGGCCCCAGTGAAGATGGACACCATCCTATTACAGGTGAGCAAACGCTGACCTTTTTTTTTGACAGGGGGTGCCCTCAGCTGGCCTTCATCTAGTTGTGGGAAACCCTAAAAAGCATCCGTGGTGTTGCGATGATAGGGAGGTATTAGCTCTTAGGTCAAGAATCAATACCCCCAGTTTCCTTCTGTTTAGAGATCCAAATTATATCAGTATTGGAAGAAAGATACAGACTCAAAACTTTGAGTCTAGTAGCACTTTGGAGACCAACAAAAGTTTCAGGATGCAAACTTTTAAGAGTTCAGGCACTCAAAAACGGACATCCTGAAACTCTTGTTGGTCTCCAAGGGGCTACTGGACTAAAATCTTACTATTCTGCTGCAGACCAACACGGCTACTCAAAACCGGTTTCAGAAGAGGAGTCTGGGTAAAACTGGATGCTGTCCCAGCCATTCTGTTTGCCAGGAACTTTGTATGCAGCTCTGGCTAGGATCAGCCAATTTTAGTCAAAAAGGAAGGAGGGAGGGTGTTAGCAAGAAAACGACTCCCCTTTGCTTCACAGCAGCCAATTAGCATTCTCTCCGGACAGGCTTGAGTTCCACCCCTGCAAACTGATTGGGCTGTGGAGAAAATAGGCAGGCAAGGAAAAAGGAGGAGGGGGTCAAGAAGGGCAGAGAAAATGGAGGGGGGTGGGTGGGAAAGTGTCAGTAGAGCGAATCTACCTGGATGAGGGAAGAGAACAGAGGAAAATTTAGAGGGATCAAGGCAGAAGAGCAGGGCTGTTAGTGTACCAAATACAATCCAGATCAGTTTAAACTCACTGATAACAGTATTTGAGAATTCTGGATTTGTTCACATTCCTTGGTTCTCCAGCAGTATATGTTAGAGTGGGAAAAATCAACCGTTCTTTATGGGTTGAATACCTCAACACTCACCAGATGCAGGATATTCTGCTTTCTCAGAAATAGCAGAGCCTGTGAAATAATCCAATGTGGAGGAATGTCTGTACAGCACAGGTATTCAAGATCAAGAAAGCTGTGTTTAATAACTATGTACACAGCCATTGAAAACAACATCTTGGCTAAAGCTTAGGAAGTTTCAGCAACTTTACCTCAGTACAGCAAAACAGTAACAAAAATGAGAGAGATGGACAGAAAGAGGTGGTGGCATCTGGGGGGAAATAGGCAGGCAGGTAGGAAGGGAAAAGGAGAAAGGGAGGAAAAATTATTAAGAAGAGTGGATGATTCTGAACCAGTACAGTTAATCAAATTCACCACCCTCCTGAAACCAGGGGGGTTTCTCTCATTCTAATTAGGCTCCAGAGCTGAGGTCAAAGGAGTTATAAAGCCACCTGATACACAGGAATGAAATTACCACTGTTGATATACACATGCAAGCCCATGGTTTCAGAGATTTGCCCTAACATTAACTAATACCACAGGTGGAGCAACAAGTTGCCAACACAATGATCTGCACATCATTAAATAGCAGGCTGTTGTGGCCTGTATCATTTAGTTGCAACTGCATTGTCTTGTCCGCACAATAATGGCACACTACCCAGTGATGTGTAGATACATCCCTATTGCAATACTGTTGCTGTGCCACTGGTGTCATTAATTATAGTTGGTCGCATCTCACCTCTGAAGATGCCAGCCATAGATGCAGGTGAAACGTTAAGAGCAAAAAACTGCCAAACCACGGCCACACAGCCTGGAAAACCCACAACAGCTAGTTGATTTCAGCTGTGACAGCCTTTGACAGTACATTAGTCACTTCATTGCTGCTCAGTTGTCTGAACTCTTTCAAATGGCATTCCCAATAAGGCCAGTAGTATACTGGTGGCGGAAAGTGCTGCCAGTTCACAGTTGACTCATGGTGACCCCCAGAGGCGAAACTACCCCCCCCCCCCTGCGGTGCCCCCAGCCCCACTTACCTTAGTGAAACAGTGCAGGCTGTAGAAGCGGCCTGTTCCCTTCAGGCTGAAAATGGCCTGGTGGGAACAACACTTCCCAGGAGACCTTGCAAGCCTCAAAGTCTTTTGGGAAGTGTAGTTCCCACCATGCCGTTTTCAGCCTGAAGGGAACAGGCCGCTTCTCCAGCCTGCACTGTTTCACTAAGGTAAGTGTGAGGTGTTGGGGGGGGCAGGGGGGCAGGGCACCGTGGGGGTGGGGAGAAAACACAGAGTGGGGACCAGGCGCAGTATGGCCCAACTACGCCTCTGGTGACCCTGTAGGAATTTCAAGGCATCTCAAGACATTGAAAGGTGCTTTGTCATTGGCTGCCTCTATGTCGGTACTCTGGACTTCCTTAGTGGTCTCCCATCCAAGTCAATTATGTTTAGATTCCAAGACCTGAGGAGAGTGGGCTAGCTTGGGCTATCTAGATCAGGGCCAGTAGCCTTCCACCAGTGTCATATTAAGACATTGCCCTGTTAAATGTCTGTGAAAACTGATCTCTTATCCCAGGGACAAACATAACATACAAACAGCTTCTCATTTGATGGATGCAAGATGGGGGTTGTAAGTTGGACTTCGAGCCATCCAAAGTGAAAATAACCCCCCTCTTTAAAAACAATTCAAGAACAGTTTAAAAGAAGGTTGATCAATGTGTGAAACATGAATCAGGACTAGATGGACCTCTAGTCCAACTCTACATTGTTATGAAGAGTTGGAAGGCAGGCAATAATGGTGAATCAAAAGTAAACTTTATTATGTTAAGAACATGAAATCCAGTTGGCATATAAATAGATGTATTTGGTCTCTGACAAAATAAAGAATTTTATGTTATTTAGGCAAGCTCGGTGTCTTTGCTGCCTATGTATACCAAGATCAGCTTTGTGAGAAATTCCACAGGAGAGCAAAACAAGTAACAAAATAATTCCACAGGAGAGCAAAGTTTAACAATTTTATTTAGAAATAATAGAGGTACACAAGAACATAATAGTCAAAGCAACAGAATTCACACACAGTCCTAGGATATAAGTAGTGTTGAGAGGATAGGTTAGGAATAGCAGAGGAATTGGGGGGATTTCTTATGGGTAATACTGTACCTGATTCTGAGGTGGCTTTGGATTTGTGAAGCAGAGTTCAGCATCCTGAACTGGGCTCCAAGGAAGCTGGGTAGAAAGCAGGTGGCACGCAGCAGCAACTGAACCCTAAGGCAGGCTCAGAAGTACTGGGTGCTGGGAGACAGGGTTTTTTTGTAGGGAAAAAGGGACCCTCAGGGTTATACGGTGTGGCCCTTATTCTCCAAGGACAAAGAGGTCCTGTCTTTCTGGATAAAGACAGGAGGCAGACATCAACCATAAGTGTTGGGTCATTAATCTAATGGGTTGAATCACTAGCTTGATGTGTCAAGCTTGGGAGAGCCTGAAAAGGGAAGGGGCAGAGTGCTGAGTCAATCATATCTATAAAACAAAGACAATGTTAAAAGGGTGGTCATTAGAAGAAGAAAAAGAATTTGGATTTATATCCCCCCCTTTCTCTCCTGTAGGAGACTCAAAGGGGCTTACAATCTCCTTGCCCTTCCCCCTCACAACAAACACCCTGTGAGGTAGGTGGGGCTAAGAGAGCTCCGAAAAGCTGTGACTAGCCCAAGGTCACCCAGCTGGCGTGTGTGGGAGTGCACAGGCTAATCTGAATTCCCCAGATAAGCCTCCACAGCTCAGGCGGCAGAGCAGAGAATCAAACCTGGTTCCTCCAGATTAGATACACGAGCTCTTAACCTCCTATGCCACTGCTGCGGTTAGAGAGAGATTAGTCAGAAGAAGTTTTGGGGTTAATACTGGCAGAAACACTTGGAGCAAATGCATTAACAAGTCCTTTGTCTTCACAGAATGGATAGTCCAGGGCTGGAGATGGGAATGCTCCCCAGGGCAGGGGTACTGTGTTCTCTTAATTCCTTCAGGTATTTTGCAAAGCAGATATGGGCGAGGGCAAGTCCAAATAAGATTTTACTGTGTCCTTGTGGGTACACTAGCCAGTCCAGAAAGTAGGCTCTCCATTTTGGCACAGCACTGCTTGGCACCCCAAGGGGTTGGCAGGATGGGTAGATATACCACTCTCTTAAAATAGGGCCCCCAACCACCATGGTTTGGTAACAATACTTTACGCTGGCAGAATGTTTATTCGTAGATTTTGTATTTATCTCCTGAGATCTTCAGATCTGCATTGGCAAGGAAGAGGTTCAGTGCAGTATTTTTGACTCGATTTTGATACAAGCATAGGAGGTAATACAGCATGAAAGGCAAAATGATAGATCCCCTGCCTGTTTAAAAAATCAGCACAGATGGAGGCTTGGATGCTTACTAAACCTGCACATAATATTGCTGGCCTTTGCAGGTAGAGGCAGGCGAGAAAATCCCTTGGGACGTCCCCTGACGACAGCAGAGAGAATGGCGTCCATGCGGGAGAGGAAGAGGCGTTCCCATGAAGAAATGATGCATGAGATCATGACAGACTATCGGAGGACCTGGGAGACTATGGAGGCACTTCATGAGAGGGGCGAGATCAGCGCCGGAGAATTTCGAGAGGCCATGCTGAGGGAGATGTTGCTAGACCGGGAGGCCCGGACACGGGAGGCACAGCTTGATCGAGAATCCCGGGCTCGGGAGGCCCAGCTGGACAGAGAGGCGAGGGCCAGGGACAGCCAACTGGAGAGAGAGATTAGGATTAAGGAGCTCAATATGATTGAGGCTGAACTCCAACGCACCAGGGATATCCTTCATCCCATGGTCGATGCTGTAGTGTCTGTGGCAGAGATCTTACGTACAACAGGCAGAATACCACAGCAGCCTTGCCGGCAGCAGCAAGATAGAGAGGACACTTTTTTGGAATTGGAGGATAGCAAATAATTTCCCACCTTTTTTTTGCGGGACAATAGTATATAGGTAATTGTTAGACTGAGACAAGTGGTGTTGAGGAAGGTGGTAAAATGTAGTTCAAAGCACTACCTTAACGGTTTTCTGTGGTTGTTGTTTCTCTCACTGAATAAAGAGCTCAGATGAATTTGTCTGCCTTCCACTGCCCCACGTTGTTTAGCTCTATGATTTGAGGAATAAAATTGCTCTGTGTGCGTAGCTGTGTTCCAACCGTTTCAAGCTTGTGGGCACATTTACATTCATGACACAGCATGATGAGTGCAACCATAAAATGGCTGCCACAAAAAATGGGGGGTGGGAAGGAGAGGGGAGACCCAAGAAGGCAACTGGCTGAACATACGTTTACTATGTGGTTTCATGCTTATCCTACTTCGAGGGCATTAATTGCCAGGCAGGGTTGAAAATACCTCCAGCCCTCTTCTGTGTTTGTAGAAGGGCTCCAGGGACCAGTTCATGGAAAGAGTAGAGCACAGGTGTCAAACTCACAGCCCTCCAGATGTTATGGACTACAGTTCCCATCATCCCCTGCCAGCATCATGATGGCAGGGGATGATGGGAACTGTAGTCCATAACATCTGGAGGGCCACGAATTTGACACCTATGGAGTAGACGATTCTTTTGTCTCCTGAAACACTGAAAACACCAAGACTGAGGTGGGAGAATGCCAACAAGATCCACAGTAAAACCTGTTGTTGTTTGAGACTACTGGCTCCAATTAACCGTACTATATATTTTATGGAGCTTTTACTATCAACTATCAGACAGTTTCAACTAATAACTCTGAGTCACATTAAACTGTGTTTTGACTTTCATCTTTCCAGGTATTATAAAGGCACTAATTGGATTTAATTTACAAGACTAGAGATAATTCACTATTTTATTTTGGCAAGACTAATGACTAACATGAATTAATGACGTTTGAAGAGGAGGAATCTCAAAATATTGTGGAAATATATTCAGGCAGATTGCTAACACTGGACATCTGTTTGTTTTACATTTTCCCATTACAGAAAACATTTTCAAGGGTGGAAAACAGAGTGGCTATTTTAAAAAAAGAACTGGTCCTCTGTTGTATCTTTTCTGGGATTGCAAAAGATTTCATTCCGTTATTAAGAATCTGAGACTTTTCAAAATGTACTGAGCAAATAACCATTCACTTTGGATGTTTCTCTGTTCATCTGGACTGTTTCTGTGTTTAAAACTATTACTGGGCTTTATAAACATCCTTTGAACTTTTCCAAATATCATTGATAAATTAAAAAAGAAAGAAATGAAAAAAGTGGTTTTTTTCTTTTTTCTTCTTTTTTTGCTTTCAAAAATTGGACTATTTCCAAAAAGCATGCCATTTTTCCTTTTTCTCTCCCTTTTGATTTGCTTTTTAGAGACCAAGACTTGACTAAGAAAGTCTTTGCTGCCATCTGCTATTTCTTCTCTTAATATTACACTTCTTTCCTATTTGTTTATGTAGGAAGATCAGGAAAAAAAGTGCTGCTTTATACTATCATTTTTAATTTTATCAGCTGTCAACTATATTATACACTGTGGGAATTTGTATTTTTATAACAATTTTTTTTAAAAAAAACTACCTTTCATCCTCTATAACTATATTTTATATTTTAGAGGCTTAGATAATAAAATAATATTATGTATAAATATGTACTAACTATAAAGTTTGCAATTATGGTAGTGATTGTTTATATAAAATTAATGTAATGACTGTTATATAAAATATTCTGTTTGATTATAGAGGCATATGATCATTTGGGTTTATGAAAAAATGTATACAAGATTTAAACAGGGGTAAAATGATAAAATTGAGAAAGATGGCATCAGGAACCAGAGAGACAAAGAAAGAATACATCTCAGAAGATGATATAGATGTAATAACTGAGAAGGTAAGTAATCTCTTCATGACAAATTAAATCCATTTCAAGAGAGCTGAAATAAAACAATGAAAATGTTTTAACTCAAATTATAGCAAACAAAAGAACACAAGATATTATTGATGAGATAAAACAAGAAAATAAAAACCTTTTTACATCAAACAGACAAAATAATGCAAAATAATATTGTTGAAATAAAGGAAGAAATACAAAAAAATAGTACTAAGCATCTGGACTGCCAGGAATAACTCCCAGAATTCAAGAAAATGATCTGGATAGTCAAGAAATCAAAGCCAAACAAAAAGAAATTAAAGATAAACAAAAAGCAATTGACTTTGTACAAGATCAGTATGCACATTGTTTAACAGAGGTAAAAAAGGATTAAAGGCCTGGAATAGAAACTCAGAAGCAACAATTTACATTTTTGCAGAATTCCAGAAGATGTGTAGACATTGGCATTAGTATGCCAAATAATTCTAAAACTGGATTTTTTGGATTTTCTTAGCACACTATTAGACTGTCTAGAAGGAGCGATTTTAATTTGCGGAGATATGAATGGGTTATTAGATACAAAAAATTACAGGTCTAATATTCGAGGAAACCTCCCCCAAAATGTGTTCAGGAATATGTGACTTTTAGAACTGGAAGAATCAAAGAAAATAGCAGACAATGTGAAGATGTTACAACAAGACCATAAAACTACCTGCTATAAGAAAAGAATTAAAACAGCTCAAGAATCAACTGGATTTGTTAAAAGTAGAAGAAACATAGAAAACATGAAAAAAACCAGGGCCCCTTCCGCACACACAAAATAATGCGTTTTCAAACCACTTTCACAACTGTTTGCAAGTGGATTTTACTATTCTGCACAGCTTCAAAGAGTACTGAAAGCAGTTTGAAAGTGCATTATTCTGCATGTGCGGAATAAGCCCAGAGAAATGTCAAATGTCCAAATAAACTTGGAAGCATACTGCCTAAGAAAAGAAAGAGGAAAGGATACCTGGGATCAAGAAAGGAAATCAAGTAGTTCATGCAGAGTAACAAATAAAATTTTTAAAAATCTTTATAAAAAGATTCTATAGATGTGGAAGGGATGGAGAAATAACAGAAATACCACTTGAAAAATTTACATCTCAGCATAGAAAAATTCTCAGCAAAGTAATAATATTAGAAGAAATCAATCATGCTATTAAAAAAATTCAAGAAAAACAAAGCACCTACAACCAGATGGTCTCACAACAACTCATTATAAATGGTTTGAAAAAACATTAGCAATGTCCTTATAAAGAGGACATTGAATGAAATACATTAGATAGCCTATTCCACCGGACAGGGGCCAAGGCCATGCAAGCACTGGCCCTCGTAGAGGCCAGCTGGATGTTTTTGGGGCCGGAGACAGTGGTGGGATCCAAAAATTTTAGTAACAGGTTCCCATGGTGGTGGGATTCAAACAATGGCGTAGCGCCAATGGGGCTGGGCGGGGCATTAATAATTTCTCTGTTACTGTAAAAAACTCTTACTGTTAAAAAAGTTCCTAATTTCCAGCTGGTATCTTTCTGTCCATAATTTAAACTCATTATAGCAAGTCCTATCATCTACTGCCAACAGAAACAACTACTTCTCCTCTAATTGATTGCCTGTCAAATACTTAATACTTTCAAATACTTAATTTTGTTTCTAGAAATCAAAGGAAGGATACTTTCCTTAAACAAGGGACTTTACCATATTACTAAAACATGTTTTTAAAACAGCCCAACAGGGAGAATTATCCCGTTTTCTACCTTTGCTAACCAGCCACATAGGAAGCAACAGGACTTTATGATTTTTGGACCTAATGGAATTTCTAATGGAAAAGCAGACCCAATTAGTAACCCCCTCTCGGTACACACCAATAATTAGTAACCCACTCTCGGGAACTGGTGAGAACCTGCTGGATCCCACCTCTGACCGGAGCTATCTAACAGGTACTACTTGGAGGAGCAGAGGGCTCTGAAGGGTCAATATAGAGAAGGGCAGGGGAGATGATGCCATGTCACCTCCAATGGAACTGCTGGCAATGCAGCAAGCATCAGGGAGGGGAAAATCCTGCTGCCGCCTGGAAAACTCCACTGAAAAAATTGATTTACACCACATGTTTCCTTGGCGAAAGTTACAGGCCTGCGCTGGGCATGTTCCTGTATTGAAAGCCACCACCTGGAATATTACCTCCAGCTATGACAGCATCCCCCTTTACACCAATGCATCTCTGGGATCCTCAGCATTAACGTATGCGCAGCAAAACGGAAAGCAGAAGAAGTACCCCCATTTGAATGAACGGATGAGTAAATTAACTGAATATATGATTATGGCAAAACTAATAGACCAATTTCTGAATTTCGAGGAAAAACTGAATGCCTTTTTTAATTGTATAACTGGAAATTAAGAATAAAGTTAAATCAAAACAGAAGAGGGAAAAGATTTAGGTAATATATGCTTTACAATAAATATACTATTAAATATGAAGATATATTGAAAAGGTCGAGTAACGTAACTCAAAAATGTGAATTTCAATAGTACGCTTCATATACATTGTATGAATATGAATGTTCATGTTTTATGTTTATGTTTGTTTTGTGTACTGAAATAAAACTTTTAAAACGGTAAAAAGCTGTGCCAAAGGGAATGCTGGAACCACAGACTCCCAACGCATCATGGTTGCGAGTAGAAAAGGGACAGCGCGCTATTGAGAGGCACAAAGTTCCCATTGCGTATTTGTTCAAAATCTTTGTTTTGTCTGCCAATAAGCACCAGGACGTTGTATTGTGTAGCAAGTCTTTTAGTCCGCTGCCTCCTTTGAACTTTGTCCTCAATGTGCCAGTCTCTGTGCCCTTTTCTCTTGTTTTATCTGAATGTTTCTGTCCTCTGTACTGATCTTTCACTTCCTACACTTAAAAGTGGTTTTGGTTGTTCTGCCGTTGACACCTTCACTCGAGCAGTCAGAGGAATGTTCGCCGATACTCAGTGTCAGGGGTTGTTAGGAGGTGTTACCAGATGATGTCGAACCGGAAGGGCAAATGTGTTATGTTATCTTGAAATGGGCTGTGTGTGGGGGAACAGTCTCGTCCCTTGAATCCGTGTTCTCAGTCGTGGTGCGTTTTTAAGAGTGGATAGAAAAAGAAAGGAATAGATTTAGTGCACCTGAGCTTTCTTGCTGCAAAATATTTTCGGTTGGTAACTGCAATGGGGAATGAAAGTGGAATTGCTTTTGTTTCTGGGTCTCTGAATGGGCTCAATAAGCAAAGTCTCTACGGTGGAATCGTAGCAGAACTTTCTAGGCACTTAGTTCTCACAAAAATTAGCAGCCCCATCAAACAGGCCAGGTGCCCAACCAATGCCGCTGCAGCATCTAAGGGGGCTTCCAAACTTGAAGAGCCTCACTGCCACTGGTAAGCCCCCATTGGACTTAATGGACTCATGCTAATAAAAAGATGGTGTAAGTCCAAAGTCCCCACAGCCAGCTCAACAAGGGTTAGGGTTAGGGTTAGGGGTTGGGTGGGAGTTGACCAGCATCAGCTCCTTCCTGGCCCATCCAGGTACAGAGATGCTGGATCCCTCCACTGGGAATGGCCGTGTGCCAGCGAATTCACCCCTCCACTGGGTGTCTTGAGGAGGGCAAATCCACTGGTGCAGCCCCCTGCCTGTCCCAATGGTGGATTCAGTCCCTCCCCCCCACTTTGGATGGGACTGTCAATCAATTTAGGCTGCACCTTCTTTAGGCTGAAACCAAAAGCAGAATGGGACTGCAAGGATTGTCATGCCCTTATATATAGCAGTGGTGCGACCGCACTTGGAGTACTGTGTTCAGTTCTGGTCGCCACATCTCAAAAAGGATATTGAAGAGATAGAAAAAGTGCAGAGAAGGGCAGGGAGGATGATTGAGGGACTGGAGCACCTTCCTTATGAGGAGAGGCTGCAGCGTTTGGGACTCTTTAGTTTGGAGAGGGGGGATATGATTGAAGTCTATAAAACTATGCATGGGGTAGAAAATGTTGACAGAGAGAAATTTTTCTCTCTCACAATACTAGAACCAGGAGCATACATTGGAAATGCTGGGGGGAAGAATTAGGACTAATAAAAGGAAACACTTCTTCACGCAACGTGTGATTGGTGTTTGGAATATGCTGCCACAGGAGGTGGTGATGGCCACTAACCTGGATAGCTTTAAAAGTGGCTTGGACAGATTTATGGAGGAGAAGTCGATTTATGGCTACCAATCTTGATCCTCTTTGATCTGAGATTGCAAATGCCTTAACAGTCCAGGTGCTTGGGAGCAACAGCCGCAGAAGGCCATTTCTCTCACATCCTGCATGTGAGCTCCCAAAGGCACCTGGTGGGCCACTGCGAGTAGCAGAGAGCTGGACTAGATGGACTCTGGTCTGATCCAGCTGGCTTGTTCTTATGTTCTTATGACTTACATCAATTTGGTTGAAGGTTGTGAATAAAAGCATTTATCAGAAAACTCTTGTAAGAATTACATTTTTCTTTCAGCAATTTATTATTGAGTGTAAATGTGCATACAGGTCAGGTATCAGAAGTGAGTTGTGACTTACAAGAGCTGCCAAAGTTTTTGCTAGTCTTTCAGGTGCTACTGAACTCTTGCTCTTTTCTACCAAGTCAGTCCTAAGGTCTGTGGGAGTAGCTCTAATTTAGGGTGTTCGATTTCCTGCTTTGAAGCATATGGCTCAAGCAGGTGAGTTAATCCACAAGAAAATAAAATTAATACCGATGTACAAAACAGCCCTCTTACTCAGCAGTGGAAAAATTGGTGGAGGGAGTCCCCCGCCATCTTCTGTCTGAATTATGATTTCAAGTGGTGTGTGAGCATGTAGAGAAGATCAATGGGCTATGATTTTCTGTAGCTTACTCCCGTCATCCAAAAATTTGGCATGGGTAAGAAGCCAATCCTTCACCCCTGGCCCGCTATTTCAGTCCCCTCTCTGAAATAGCCTCACCCACTGCTACCACACAACACACATACTCTCATACACATTCAGCTCATCCTCACACTCCTCACTCTGCCCTCCCTCACATCCAACCACCACTTGACTACTTCCTCACCCATATTCCACACCCATATTGAACAAGCTTGAATGTAAAAGACAGCTGGAGGGAGGGAGAGGGAAGGGGGGAGGGGGAGGCATGCAAGGGAAGAGAAGTGAGGGAGGGGAGTGAGGGGTGGCATGCAAGGGAGGGGAGGGAGGGGGACCAGCATCTGGACATGACCCACCCTAGCGGAGGGAGAGGGAAGGGAGGGAGGGGGAGGGGTGGCATGCAAGGAAAGAGAAGTGAGGGAGGGGAGAGAGTGAGGGGTGGCATGCAAGGGAGGGGAGTCAGTCCGCCATTTCTTTCTTGTGACAAAAATCAAAGAATGTTGGACACGATTTCGCTGAGACAGATCTGAAACATTTTTGTCCAGGTTTTTTTTTTTTGCAAGGGAGAAACACTTTAAGATTGGCTATAAGTCTGAAGATTATTCTGCTTTCACAACTATGCATTTCAGCTGGTGATGCTTTTGACACCTCTTGAAGGCAGCCCTGAACAACCAAAAGTCACTCTGTCGATCGCATAGGCTGGGCAGGATTTGGTCAAGGTGGTGGTTTGGGGGAGGAGGCTGAAATGTTCCATAAGTAAGAACAAAAGTGGTTGAAGGGTGTTCCAAAAATAGACTTTTAAGAATCTCACCACCTCTTTGTAACCAGAAATAACCGTTTGCCTCTTCAGTCTAAGGGCAAAGGAATGGATGTAGCAGCTTAAGATAAGTTCTGAGATTCTGTTTAGTACGTATGCGTTAAGTGCCATCGAGCCACTTCCGACTTGTGGTGACCGCTAACATCCTCGCTCAGGTATTGCAAACTGTGGGTCATAGCTTCCTTTATAGTCCAACCTTCTCATGTTTGGGTCTTCCTGTTTTCCTGCTTCCTTCAACTTTTCCTAGTATTGTTGTCTTTTCCAGTGACTCTCTTCTTCTCATAAAATGGACAAGGTACAGTAGCCTCAGATTTGTAGGGAAGTGCCGCACAAGCTCAATTGAAGCACTGTTTATTATATTTAAGG
>NW_025950492.1:0-14282 GCF_021028975.2 Sphaerodactylus townsendi
AGAGAGAGAGAGAGAGAGAGCCCCATTTCTCAACTGGAACCTGCCTCTCTTCCAAAGTGTGCAGTTTCTGTGTTTACACTGAAAAAGACTCAGTCTTTCAACACGGTGTAAACTGCATGTACATAATGGATTGGCAGAGCTCTCTCAGTCTTGGCCTCATCGCTTTCTGCCCAAGCCCCAACTGAGCAGAAACAGAAAGGGGGGGGCAGCCCAGATCCTCCCAGAAACATCCATTTTCCCCACATTCCTCCATTCCCCCCAAACAGCTTTTCTCAAGTGACTTTCTGCAGAGCAGGGAATGAAGCCGTCCTCCTCAGCTGTTGTGGCAAGTGAAGGGCAACAGGTATATTTGGAACATATAATCCTCAGTTACTGTTTTAACTGCATGTATCTCTGTTTTGTTATAGCCAATGGCTCAAACAATAAATACTTGAATTGAATTGACATATAATCCTGTCCAGCAAAGTAACGAGCGGAAATGTCGTAGGGTTGGTCGATACCCAAAAAATTCGGTAAATTCGGATTTGGGTTGTTTTGGGGCATAAAATGATCTGTATGCCCGAATCCGACTCATGGCCGATTCGGATATGCCCGAAAATTCGGGTAAATCCGAAAAATTTGGGTCCGTTTTATTTTTTTTGTAATTGTTGGGTGTTTTTACACATTTTGGCCTTCAGGGGGCGCATTTTTAAAGCTAGCGGCACCAAACTTTCAGGGTATCATCCGGGGACAGTCATTATGATTCTCTCCAAGTTTGGTGAAGTTTGGTTTAGGAGGTGCAAAGGTATTGACCCCAAAAAAGGGTGCCCCTATCCCCCCTTGTTTCCAATGGGAGCTAAGGAGATGGTGGATACCTCTTTGAGAGTCCGTAACTTTGGCCCCCATGAACCAAACTGCACCAAACTTGGGGGGTGTCATCAGGACAGTCCCCACATGATACCCTGAAATTTTGGTGCCAATATGTCTAAAAATGCACCCCCTGCAGGCACCCCCAGGAATTTCCCCAAGATTCTTGGTTCTGCAGTGACTAAGCTGCATTACTGTCAATGTGGAATTTCTGTTGGAGGGCTGTGGGGTGCACATGTCTGAATGTACAGCCACAAAACTTCCATGCTATCTTCAGGAGAATCTCTGGATGACACCATCCAGGTTTTGGGAACTTTGCTTCAGGGGGCAGTGGGAGATGAGCCCTACCCTTTTTGGTTCTCATAGACTTGAACCCCCTGAAGCAAAGTTCCCCAAACCTGGATTTTCATCCAGAGACTCTTCTGAAGATACCCTGAAAGTTTTGTGACTGTACATTCAGACATGTGCACCCCACAGCCCTCCAACAGAAATTCCACATTGACAGCAATGCAGAACAAAGAATCTTAGAGAAATTTCTAAAGGTGCCTGCAGGGGCACATTTTTAGACATATCAGCATCATAATTTCAGAGTATCATCAGGAGACTGTCCTGATGACACTCACCAAGTTTGGTGCAGTTTGGTTCATGGGGGCCAAAGTTATGAACTCTCAAAGAGGTAGCCCCTATCTTCTATTAGCTCCCACTGGAAACAATGGGGGATGAGCCACTCCTTTGGGAGTCCATAACTTTGTTCCCCATGAACCAAACTGCACCAAACCTGGGTGGTGTCATAAGGATAGTCTCTTGATGATACCCTGAAATTTTGGTGCTACTAGCTTAAAAATTCTGGTTTGCTTGTTTCACCGTTCCTGCACATGAAGCCTGCTGGAGTGAGTGAGCGGTGAAACACACAAACCAGCATTTTTAAAGCTAGTGACACCACAATTTCAGGGTATCATCAAGAGACTGTCCTGATGATGCCCCCCCCCAAGTTTGGTGCAGTTTGGTTAAGGGGGGGGCAAAGTTATGGACCCTCAAAGGGTAGCCCCCATCTCCTTAGCTCCCATTGGAAACAATGGGGGATAGGGGCACCCCTTTTGAGGGTCCATAACTTTGGCCCCCCTTAACCAAACTGCACCAACCTTGGGAGATATCATCAGGACAGTCTCCTGATGATACCCTGAAATTTTGGTGCCGATGTGTCTAAAAATGCGCCCCCTGCAGGTACCTCAGAAATTTCAAGCAGATTTTTGGGCCACTGCGGTGCCATGGAGCATGGGAGGAGTGATTGTTGCATTCAAACATGTGTCTAAGGCCTTGCGCTGTGATGTAATTGTATTTTAGGGGTTAGTTACCACAAAAATCATGTGGATCCATGAGGATCCATGCTTTTTAACCATGTTTTTGTGCCACTGCAGTTCCACAGAGCATGGGATCCATGATTGTTTTGTGCATACATATGTCTAAGGTCTTTTGCTATGAAGTGGTGGTGGTTTTGGGGTGAGTGGCGAAATCCTGAGGATCCTTGAATATCCCTGTTTTTCAGGCAGGTTTTTGCACCACTGGTGCGCCAGGGAGCATGTGCTGAGTGATTGTTTTGGTCAGACATGTGGCTAAGGGCTGGAGCTGTGATGTGATGGTGGTTTTGTGGTAATTTAGTGCAAAAATCCTGTGGATCCTTGAACATCCTTGTTTTTAGGTAGGTTTTTGCACCACTGGTGCGCCAGGGAGCATGTGCTGAGTGATTGTTTTGGTCAGACATGTGGCTTGAGCTTTAAGGCTTGTAAAAGTTTTTTAAAAACCCAATGCAAATCCTCCCCTTTTTTCTCAGCTGATGCAGGGGGGTTGGAAAATGTAAACAAAACTCTTCCAAAGCCCCAGTGCACCAGCTGAGAGATAGGTGGATTTGCAGGGTTTAAAAAAAACATTTACAATCCTTGTGAGTAGGCTGAGAGGGATGGATTGGCAAATCCCCCCCCCCGCCCCCCGCTGCTCCATGAGGCTTGTAAATGTTTTAAAAACTGGCAAATTCACTCCTTTTCTCTCAGCTGGTGCACGTGGGCTTTGGAAAAGTTTTGTTTACATTTCCCAAGCCCCATGCAGCAGCGAGTGTGAGTCTTTCTTTTTCTTTATCTTTGTTTTGCTGAACTGGGAGGAAGGAGGAAGGGGAAGCCTCGTTTGTGTGTGTGTGTGTGTGTGTGTGTGTGTGTGTGTGTGTGTGTGTGTGTGTGTGTGTGTGTGTGTGTGTGTGTGTGTGTGTGTGTGTGTGTGTGTGATACTCATGGGCAGTGAGGGTGAGTCTTTATCTTTGTTTTGCTGGACTGGGAGGAAGGAGGACGGGGAAGCCTCGTGTGTGTGTGTGTGTGTGTGTGTGTGTGTGTGTGTGTGTGTGTGTGTGTGTGTGTGTGTGTGTGTGTGTGTGTGTGTGTGTGTGTGTGTGTGTGTGTGTGAGAGAGAGAGATACTCATGGGCAGTGAGGGTGAGTCTTTATCTTTGTTTTGCTGGACTGGGAGGAAGGAGGACGGGGAAGCCTCGTGTGTGTGTGTGTGTGTGTGTGTGTGTGTGTGTGTGTGTGTGTGTGTGTGTGTGTGTGTGTGTGTGTGTGTGTGTGTGTGTGTGTGTGTGTGTGTGTGTTATACTCATGGGCAGTGAGGGTGAGTCTTTATCTTTGTTTTGCTGGACTGGGAGGAAGGAGGACGGGGAAGCCTCGTGTGTGTGTGTGTGTGTGTGTGTGTGTGTGTGTGTGTGTGTGTGTGTGTGTGTGTGTGTGTGTGTGTGTGTTATACTCATGGGCAGTGAGGGTGAGTCTTTATCTTTGTTTTGCTGGACTGGGAGGAAGGAGGACGGGGAAGCCTCGTGTGTGTGTGTGTGTGTGTGTGTGTGTGTGTGTGTGTGTGTGTGTGTGTGTGTGTGTGTGTGTGTGTTGGAGTGTGAGATACTCATGGGCGAGGAGTAGAGGGGTGGAAGGATCTTTAAATCTTTGTTTTGCTGGACTGGGAGGAAGGAGGACGGGGAAGCCTCGTGTGTGTGTGTGTGTGTGTGTGTGTGTGTGTGTGTGTGTGTGTGTGTGTGTGTGTGTGTGTGTGTGTGTGTGTGTGTGTGTGTGTGTGTGTGTGTGTGTTATACTCATGGGCAGTGAGGGTGAGTCTTTATCTTTGTTTTGCTGGACTGGGAGGAAGGAGGACGGGGAAGCCTCGTGTGTGTGTGTGTGTGTGTGTGTGTGTGTGTGTGTTATATTCATGGCAGTGGCAGCGGGGGTGAGTCTTTTTAAATCTTTTTTTTGCTGGACTGGGAGGGAAGGGGTAGGAGAAGCCTGGTGCATTGTTGAGTCTTTTTTTCCAGACTGGGAGGGAGGGAGAGGGAGAAGGGGAAGCAAGCAGTGTTGTTGTTTTTTAAGACTTGTGCCAGCAGCAAAGCCCGAATATGCAGGGTCCCGATCTGAATTCCAGGCATTCGGATCGGCCCAGATTTGGACTTCAAGCATTCGGGTCCCATGTGACCCGAATTTGGCCGAATTGGCCAGATTCGGGCCGAATCTGAGATTCGGCTTACTCAAATCTCCAGCCCTAGAAATGTGGGTCGTGCGGCACGTCACATTAGTTATCCATCTAAAAAACAGCCATTTTTCCTCAGGAGTTCATAAAAACATGAGCAGAACTTTACTTGAACTGAGAGAGAAAACATACAGTTTATACATTAACAAAGTATCACAAATATATAGTTCCATGCACGGCTCATGGTCAGTTACAGTTTGGTTGTGTCACAATGGCCGTTTCTGCACAGCCGTAAGGGCACCTCCACGCTGGCAGGAATTTCGCCGCATGCAGTGATGGGCGGAGGTACGTTCGCATGCAGCCATCGCCGGGGCCCGGCCACCTCTGGAAGCGGCCGGCAGACGGCAGGCGGCTCCACATGGAGCCGCCTCTTCCCCCCTTCCCTTTCCCATGTACCTCCTCCTGTCCGCCGTCCACCTGCTGGCCTCCTCAGCCTCCGCCCATGCATGCCCTCCCGAACCTCCAGGGTTGGGGAGGACAGCGAGGAGAGGGACACCAGGAGCCAGCAGGACGGCGACTGGATTGATACATGGGGAATGGAAAAGAGAAACAGCATGTTCAATGGCGGCTTGGTTAGCACAGCGCCCGCCGCGGGAAGACGCTTTCCCCTCAACAACAACTCTTTAAAGGTTGTTGTTTAGGGGCTGACCTGACTACCGCCCTGGAGAAGGGGGGGAGCACAGTCAGGTCGGCGGCTGCTGCATTGCAGCAAGCGCCCGCCTCTAAACGGCTTGGCCTGAAGTGGCGATTTTTACAACCAGGCCGTCGTTTTTGGCCAGTGAGGAAAGGGCCAATATCTTTTAGTCTATATAGTCTGAGTTCTTTATATATGACTTGGTTTGAGCAGAATACAGAGCATCTTCCTCTTAGTTAGTCAGGCAGGCAGGCAGTCTGCTGGTGTGTGGCATGAGGGGGCAGAACAAGACCAACGGACTTTAACTGTCACCTTTAGAATGTTTGTGCAGCTTCCCAGAATTCCCTGCTGCTTCTGCTGCTGCTGCATGCAAGCAAGGCTGGAAATTCCAACAGCAAGATCCTGCACATAATTCCTCCCCTCCCTCCAGCAAAGAACGCCCTCATTCTGCCAACCTCTCAGCAAAGAAGCATACGGAAGGGGCCTTTCAGGAAAGTGACTCCGCACCTGGAAAGTGTAGCCGATGCACGGGCACACCTGGGGAGAGGGGGGCTGAGAAGAGTGGAGGAGCGTCCGGGCAGCTTCGTGTGCGGGGGCTACCTGCCTCCCACCTGCAGGTCTGGAGGTGGGCGGCTGTGTGGTGGTCAGCTTTGGCCACCGTCTGGACACTGCTGGACTGAATCTGACATGTTTGCCCTCCTCTTACAGGAAGGAAGAAGTGAAGAAATGATACCTGCCGTGCCAACTCTTTCATCAGAGCTTCACTGGCACCCACCCATGTGCCCCTCACAGAATCTCTCCCTATGGTGGGGTTGGCAGAAAGCAAAATAAAGTGGCATTTGTGAGTGCTCAGCTTTGGTTGGCTTGCAGTGACTTCTTGGTTGGCAGATAAACCCAGTCCCCCACATTCAACTCCTTTTATCTGCCTGATGCTTCTGCTTGCTGCAGGGGTTTCCAGGCCTGCCAGATTGGCTGCACCCAGTCCTGGAGCAAAACTGGTCTCTGTGTTTGGACCCCCAGAAATGGGAAAGGATTGGCGGTTTGCCCATACACCACCTCAAAAGATGTTCTGCCCATGCTGCTATGCATCACCTTATTATAAGCATATCCTGTGAAAGGCAGCAAATCCACCCAGTTATCCTGCTGAGAGTTACCGTGTTTCTCCGAAAATAAGACAGTCTTATATTAATTTTTGCTCCCAAAGATGCGCTATGTCTTATTTTCAGGGGATGTCTTATTTTTCCGCTCCACAGCTGCATGCTCTGGTGTTCTGGCCGACGGGCATGCTTCCAATCAAAAACTTTGCTACATCTTACTTTCGGGAGATGTTTTATATTTAGCACTTCAGCAAAACCTCTACTACATCTTAATCTCAGGGGATGTCTTATTTTTGGAGAAACAGGGTAATGTAGCAGGACAGGCGCTGTTCCAGAGTTGCAGCACAGGTACTGTTCATGAGTTCGCTCTGGCCGTTAGTTGCCGCGTGATACGCAGGAAAAAGGGCCTGTTCAGTAGCTAAAAGCTTCAAAAAGTGGTGCCAAAACCTAGGAATGAACTGGCTGCCATAATCAGATACTATCTTGTCAGGGGCGGAGTGCAGTCTATAAACATGGGTCACAAACATCGGTGCCAAGTTACTGGCAGAGGGCAGGAATGAACAAGGGATAAAGTGCGCCTATTTTGAGAACAGGTCCGCTACTATCAGATCACTGTCCTCCCCCTACTGGAGAACAGGTCCATGATAGAATCCATGGATATCACTTGCCAGGGTACATCTGGCATCTGCAGCAGCTGCAAGAGCCCCTGCATCTTCCCATGACCCAGGTTTCCCATGGCACACATGGGGCAACCCTTCCTGTATGCTTCAATATTGGACCACATGGAGTGCCACCAGATCTGCCGCTGGGCAAGGGGCAAGGTTTTCACAAAGCCAAAACGGACCCTCCTCAGCCCCAACTTCCGTGCTTGGGGTGGGACATACAATTTATCCTCCTTCCACCAAAAGTTGCTCTGTTTTTCCAGTTGGTCACTTGCTTCTCCCGGTGGCATAAGGAGAGCCCTCGCCTCCCTTAAGGTGGTTTCCAGATCACAAGAGATTGAGGGGTTTGTGTTGGGGAGGTGCGCTTGGCACCGGGTAGTCACTGCAAGACCCAAGTGCATAGGGGAAAAGACTGTGTGCAGCTGGAGGGCCCGCCTCGGTGGGGTGGGGCAGGCAGGAGAGCGCATCCATCATGCAGCTGGTATTGCCAGGAAATAAATCCAATGTAAAGTTGAAACGAGAGAAAAAAATCCACCCACCGAAGTGTTTTGTCAAACAGCTTCTCTGGGGCGTGAAGGGCAGCTGAATTATTGTGGTCTGTCCAAACTTCAAAAGGACCGGTCGCCCCCTCCAACCAATGGCGCCAAGTTGCCAACGCACATTTTGTGGCCCCGGTTGCTTTGTCACCTACAGTCCAGTTCAGTTCAAAGCCAGAAAATGTATGGTAGAGATAAGCACAAGGGTGCAACTTCCAATCCTCCCTGCAGGGCTGCAGAAGGGCCGTGCCTGTTACCTTGTCCAAGGAATCTGCATGAACAATTCAGTGTTTGGCGGGGTCCCCATGACGGAGAACGGGCTCTGAAGTGAATGAGTGTTTGAGAGCCTGCAGTGCTTGCTGGCATTCCAAAGACCAAGCCAATGGAGCCCCCGCTTTTCAGCTCCCACCCTCTTATCCTTAGTCTGCGCCAACTGAGCAAAGTTCAAGATAAAATCCCTGTAGAAGTTAGCAAAGTCGAGGAATTACTGGAGCTGCCTGTGGGTATGGGGTCCCTGCCATTGTAATGCATCCTATACGTTCCCTCAGTCCATTTCCAACCCCTTAACGAAGGCAGATAATTGACCATCAGGAACAACAGAGCTCAGCTGAAGGGACAAAAAGGCCTTCCACAGCTCACTGCCCCCTCTTCCCCCCCCCCCCCCCCCCCCCCCCCCCCGCCTGGCCACCACCATCCAGAGTTCAAAATAAATGACATCAAATAGATAAAATAGAAGTGACTGAAATGAGAGCTCTGCCTGCCTGCGCTCCAACCGGAAACTGGCACCTCTCGAAGGCCAGAGCCCTTTGGTGGCCCCGATCCACTGGTTCCAGTTTATGCATCGAAAGGAGCTAAGGAGGCACGAAAAGCACACAGAGTCCCAGAACAAAGTTGTCTTCTGGCCACAGAACAAATGCTGACGTGGTCCAGTTCAGGCAAGGGATGGAAAGGGGCCAGCAAGCCCACAGCTGGTGAGAAACTGGCACAACTGGCCAGGAAGTCCCTCGCTTGGCCCCATCCACTCCTTCCAACACTAATCCTTCAGTCAGGCAGTGGCAGGTCTGGCCCTGTGGTGCTGGGGGGGGGGCTTGAATCTGCCATGTGATACATCCCCACAACTCATCCAGGCCAAGTCCTGAAGGGAAGGTCTTCCTGCGGTTCTCTTGGGCAGGTGATCTGGGCAACGCTCGTCTGTCAGAGAAGAGTCCAGCGGGGACAGAAGAGGAATGCCGGGCAAAGGGAAAGGAAAGGGCAGCCGCTTCATCACGCAAACCATTCTCCACACCAGGAGGAAAAAGCTAGAGCTGAAAACACAGAGAAAAGAGAGGAAAAACCACCACCGAGTGAGGTTTCCAAAGATGAGAAGGCAACAGAGAAGCCACTGGAATGCAGCAGTCTGGAAGCAACATTATTACCTGAGCTCTCCAGAGTCCCTGTGGGAGGAAATGGTGACTTCCGCTCCAGACTCAAATGCAGAAGCACCCCCTATTTCCCCTCCTCAGAACTCCCTCAGCCCACTCCAGAGAGAGCAAGCCTGGTGTAGTGGTTAAGACACAGGTGCACTCTAATCTGGAGAACCGGGTTTGATTCTCGCTCTGCTACTTGAGTTGTGGAGGCTCATCTGGTGAATCATATTCGCTTGTGCACTCCAACACATGTCAGCTGGGTGACATTGGGCAAGTCACAGTTCTCTCAGAACTCTCTCAGTCACACTCACCTCACAGGGGGTTTCCGTGCAGATGGTGAGACCCCGCAAACAAACACACCAAACCAGAGTTTGGAAATGGATTGGGCCACAGCCCAATTTATTAACTAGTAAAACAAGATTGAACACACAAGAAGCTGGGCGCACAAACGGGTCGCAACATCATGCTGTCCCCAATCTCCACTGGGGCATTCTGCAGGAAGCTGGGAGCCCCAGGGGTGAATACCCCTGGCTTCAACCCTTCCTGCTGGGGGTAGCGGGCACCCGCTAAGCCTACCGGCTTGCCGACCGGCCCGCCCCACCCCCACCTGGTGTGGTGTCGGGCACCAGCTAAGCCTACCGGCTTGCTTTCCAGCCCGCCCAACCCCCCGGCCCCTCTCAAAGGGCACAACCATGGAGAAGACCGGCCGCCTGGCTCGGCTTCTCCCCCAGATGTTGTGAATCCCATTGCCAACCCGCCAACGAGCTTCTCGCCCGCAGCTCTCGACCCAGCTTCTCAAACCTGAGTCAACTGGAGAAGGGTGTGCCGGATGGAATGAAGCCATGTGTCCATCCCCCAATGTGAAAGGTGGACGCCATCTGACATGAATAGCTCATGCTGATCGTGCATAATGTCAGGATGGTCGGCCACTGCACCGCCCAGTGACAGGACGACCCGTGCAGCCGCTTTGTCCACCTTTCTCCTGGCACGGTCGACTTTGTTGGGTCTCTTGGCATCCTGCCAGAGGATCCTTTGCAGCAGTCTGGACCAGACTAAGATGGTCTCGGGCAGCTGGTGATGGAGTTGCCTCAAATTGCTGGTCATCTTCCACAGCAGCTCCAGGCCTTTCATGGTCAACAAGTGATTTCCCCCCAGTTTCAACACCAGCACGTCTGGATGGCCCAAGTGGAAGACGGGTGAGCACACTGTCCATTGCAGGTCGGCCCAACGCATGCCGCTCCGGCCCAGCCACCGGATCTCCATCACCGGGTCCAGCCCCAGGTTCAGGCCCCAGCCTGAAGATGCCGCCTAAGTACGAGCTCTCTCCACCACGCTGTGCCCCAAGATCCACACCTGCCGGCGAGCAGTCTGCAGCGTTGCTGGCGACACTGCAGAAGGGGATTAGAAAGACAAGTGAGGACGCACGTAGGCCCTGAAGGCTCCCGAACGCCATCTGCTCACGGCCTGGATCTGCTCAGGGGCCCTAGCCTCCTGGACCGCTGATGTAGCCGCCACCATGCGGAATGAATGGAGCCCGAACTCTTTGCAGGGCAGCCCCAATTCGGTCAGGCAACCTCTCAACACCGCTGCCATCTGGTACCTGGTCAACGGGGAACAGCCTCGATGGATGAAAAGCATGCCATCCCGCTTGGACCTGAGTGGCAACCAGACTATTGTGGACACCCGGGGAAGAATAACATCGCCTGGTATGGCTGGCATGGTTACCCAAGTGCCCCGACCATCTGGTCTGGCTTGGAATGGGCGAGCCAAACATGCACGGCATCTCTGCCACCACTAAGTGATGAATCTGTAGCACCTTGTCTGGCCGCACTGCCCGGGAGGGGGCGACCAACTCACTGGGCATGAATGCCCCATGGTGGGCCAGGTGGAATGCTGCCACAAACAGCAAGATTTCATAGTCTGCTGAACAGACACTGTGCGGCACTCCTGTAATGGCGCGCAGCACTTCCTTGGTGATGGGGCATTGCAGGTCCCTCTGGCCAGGCATGAACAGTGCCAGCCTGCCAGCAGCTTACCTACTAGGAAGGACGATGTCACGTCTGGAAAGCCAGACAACCGGCAAAAGAAAGCAATTCCAGCCAGCTGCACCCGTATGGTGCGGGGGCGCAGCCTTTGGTTATGCAGGTGCACCAAATATTCCAGGAACAGGCCTTTGCTAACCCCTGCCATACTCTCAAGTCGGCTTTCATGCCCCTGGTGACTCTGATCCAGTGGTGCGGGGTGGAGGCGCCCGAGAGGGATCTGGCCAAGTGGGCACAAAAGGCCCTGCCTGGGGAAACCACCCTGCAAGCAAAGTTCAAATGGCCCAGGAGCGACTGGAGGAAGCGGAGCCTGCACTTCTTGCTGGTCAATGCCGTGCCTATGACGCCTTCCAAGGCTGCCAACTTGTCCTGGGGGAGTGCTGAAGAGCCCTGGATGGTGTCCAGCTGTATGCCCAGATAGCTGAGGCCTGTCCCTCTGTTTTCTTGGGGGCTAATGGGGCACCCAACTACCCCACCAGGGTCTGGAAAGTGTGCAATGCCCTTTGGCATTCCCCTTTTCCTTGCCTGCCAATGAACAAAAAGTCGTCCAGGTAATGGGTTACCAAGCCAGATGGCGCCCTGCACCTGAAGGCCCATTCCAGGAATGTGATGAAAGCCTCAAAGGCTGAGCACGCGATGGAGCAACCCATGGGCATCGCCTTGTCAACGTACCAATGACCCTGGAAATAAATCCCAAGCAGTTCAAAATCCCCTGGGAAGATGGGCAGGAGCCGGAAAGCTGACTGGATGTCACACTTAGCTAGTTCCGCCCCTGGGCCGGCTGCACTAATGAGGTCAACTGCTTTTTCCAGGGTGGCATAACACACTGAGCACTTGGCCGGGTCTATGAAGTCATTTACTGACTCTCCCTTGGGGTAAGAAGGGTGTTGAATCATGTGGTACTCCCCAGGGGCCTTCTTGGGCACAATGCCTATGGGCAAGACCTGCAATGTCTCCAGAGGAGGGCTGTTAAATGCGCCAGCAATCCTTCCAGCTTCCACCTCCTTTTTCAGCTTCTCTGCCACTACTTCAGGAAATTCACTGACTGATTTTAAATTGGGGGCAAAATGGGCCCTCCTGGGTCCTGTGAAAGGAATTCTGAAACCCTTCGAAAAACCCTCTTTAAGGAGCTCAGCCCCTGATCTGTCGGGGTACTGATCTAGCCACTGGCAGAGGACGGGAAAACAAACTGGTGATGGGGCCATGGCTTGAAGCGAGTGAGAAACCTCAGTTCTTTTGGGATGTGGTTGCTCCTCCCAGGCTGCTGCTGTCCTTTTGGGCTGGGCCAGAGCCAGGGTTCCAGCCCTGGTGAAAGGGCTGCCGAGAGGGACCCTCATGCATTGTGCCTTGGCGTGTAAGCCAGCGCAATTTGAGCAGATGTGCTCGTATCTGCACTTTGGCCGCAGGCAGGACCCCCTGTTAAAGTCCCAGCATGTCCCCTTGGATGGGAGCTTTCCGGCCAGGGCACCCTTTGGTGTTTGGTCACTTAAGGTACTGTCGCCAGTTCCTTTTTTGGAGGGGTGCACCACCACCATCCAGGTCTGGTCATGAATCAGGTCCCACCGAAAGCGGCTTTTGTGCGAAGCGTTTTTTCTAACTGCCGCGTCATAGGCTATAGCTGCTGTGTCGCCTGCCAAGACCCGAGCCCAAAGGACGTGGGTCATGTGGGCAATCAAATGCCAAGCCCGGAGGGGATATGCGGCAGCTATAAGAGCCATGTATTCCCCATAGCTTCTCAGCCAGTTGTCAAAAGACCTATCTGCGGCTTGATTTTCCTTGCCTACCTGCTAAGCCCTGCTCCCCTTCTTGATGTAAGCATTTAAATATGTCAGTATAGTAGCCATCTAAGGCTCTTTCCCTAACTTTCCTGGGTAAGTGAGACCCAGGAGGATTCCTGGTGCCATCTAAAGCAGTTTCCAAGGGTGCCACCTCCTGGCAGCTCAGCCATCTGTGCTCTGCAAGCCAGGAGGTGAGAGAAGGCACCTTCTCGCCCTGGAACCAAAATTCACCCAATGCCTGCATCGCATCATCGTCCAAGTACTCACTGGATGTACATGAGCTGGGGGATCTCTGAAAGGACCGAAAGCGCCGCAAAGATCACTTCCGACGGTGCCCCCCTCTCTCCACAGTACCCACAGACATGCCGACAAAAGTCGAGGCACTCGCTGGTGGTGAGAACTGGGACGTGGAGGCAGCTCAGACGATCCTGCCCTTGTCCGCTGATACGGCCACGGCTGCTGGCGGAGGTGGGTTGTTGCCGCCGGCTACAACACCGGCCAAGTCCAATTACCCCGGGACAGACCCTCCCAGCGCCTGGGACAAATGTAATAGAGTGTCCGCCAGGCTTCTCATGAGGCTGCTACTGGGTCCCGGATCTGAGGCTGCTGCGCCCACAGAGGTGCTAGATCTCTGGGTTGTACCACCGAGTTGGGGCTATGCCTCCTGCTGAGCGAAGCCCTTGGTGGCTCCACCTCACCTCCTTCAGCTTCGACCCTGACCCTAGCGCCAAGCCTTCCCACCACCGGGTCGGTCTTCTGCACCAACAGGCCTGTCTGGGCACACACCCTGTTCAGAAACGGTCTGCCCCTGCCCAAAGGGGACCAGTTCGCTGGGGGTAGCTCTTTTCTCCTGTTTCATTTTGGGGGCATCGTTATTCCCATTACCCTCCTTGTCACCCACGAAATAGCTGCCATAAGACTGGGCTTCCTCCCTGAGGGGAGGGGGGTTTGACGGATCGGCGGCTGTCCGCTGTATTGCGGCTGGCTCCCCTCACTGGGATCACAGCCTTCACTAGTCCGTTGAATGTCCAAAGTGCAATTCTCCTCTTGGCCCCAAGCCGCAACTCATTCTCCGACGCGTCACACCGCTCTTGAGCCTTGGCAAGCCAAGAAGGCCGAGGCTCGGGGTGTGGCGCTTTTATGTGCTTGCTCCTCCCGCCTTTCTTGCCCAGAGCCAATCATTGCAGCTCCCTGCAATTTGGCGCCCTGAGCTGCAAGCTCCCTTTTCTTTGCCTTTCTGCTCACCCCAGCCGCAATGGCTGACACCGTTGAATCGGTGGCTGCTATTTGTTGTGGGGGGAGGAGGGCAAGGAGATTGTCAGCCCCTTTGAGTCTCCTTACAGGGGAGAAAGTGGGGATATAAATCCAACTCTTCTTCTTCTCCAGGGATTCTTTTTTTCAAAAAAAGTTTTATTATTACATTATTGCATTGAACACTAAATATTAGTCATTCTAATAATAAACATTCAAACATAAACAAATCACATTGCACATTGCACATTACACCCTATTAATTCGACAATAAATCACTGTGGACATTCGAAATTACCCCACAAATATACTCCTTCTTAAAATATACCCTGTCCCCCTTATCATCTATACCTTCTCTCCACCCTTACCAACTCTTTAGCCTATTTTCTGTAACATTTAATCTCTTATCACTAATCCCCTTCCTTATTCCCCCTGTCCTTTACCCCTAGTATAATTTCCTTTATTTCACTCCTATG
>NW_025950493.1:0-14281 GCF_021028975.2 Sphaerodactylus townsendi
AGTCAATTATGTATCTTATTGTGCATCATTTACTGTGCTTTTGCTGATAGTGGAAATGGAACTAGAGTGGTTGGGTACTCAAGCCCCCACCTAGCCAGCTACTAAGACTCTACCAGTGAATACAAAGCCCTTAGGATTCAAAACCTGGGCCCAGTTTCTAGGCTTGTGTATCAAGGTGACATTGCCAGCCCACACAACCTGGCAGACTGGTACAGAGAAGATGCAAACAAGTGGAACAGTGGACATTTAAAAAGAACTGCTTAGGACTCCTTAAACTTAAAATCAGTATTTGAATATCTAAACAAAATTAGATATGAAGGCAGGAAGCCAGCAGGGGGGTGGGGGCTTTCCAATGTTTTGCACTGAGTGTCACATGTATGACTATCTGCCACTAGGACAGAAGTCGTGGGTGTGCCCTCACTGCAATGAGCTCCTGGCACTCAAGGAACGTGTGCATTCTCTTAAAGCCAAGGTGGCAGACCTGGAGAAGGTGAGAGAAGCAGAGAGGGCAACAAACGAGGCTTTCAGGGACCTAACAGCTGGGTCCCACTCCCAAGGTGACATCTCTTCAGATGTCATGGAGAATGAGAGTCTGGGTGCCAGAGGGTGCCAGTCTGAGGTGGTGGAAGATGCTCCCTTAGATGGGACCACTTCCTTAGCTAGTGGTCAGATATCCTCTCGCACTGAGGATACCCCTCGGGGAGGTGGGGGGCTCCTTGTAGTGGGTGATTCAATCATTAGGAATATAGAGAGTTGGGTTTGTGAGAGGCGCAATGACCGCATGGTGACTTGCCTGCCTGGTGCGAAGGTTGCGGATCTCACACTTCGTCTAGATAGGCTGTTAGACAGTGCTGGGGTGGAATCAGCAGTTGTGGTACCAATGACATTGGTACCAATGACATTGGGAAATGTAGCGCTCAACATTAAAAAGGTGGCAGAAAAGCTTTTAAACTGATCACTGGGGGAAAGCCGACAGGAGCTGAGGTGACTTCGGTTCGGAATACAGAGTCCATGGGAATGCACAGAGAGGGAGGTGTTTCTAAATCAACCACATACAAGCGAGAAGAATAGCAATGTGATAAGTGATAGTGTCTACAAAAGGCTAGAGGGCAAAACACATAAATCCCAGGTTAGGAACAGAGACAGAGTATACAAGTGTCTCTATGCTAATAGTAGAAGCCTTCCACCTAAAATGGGGGACCTGGAGTACAGAGTTTTGAAGGAGGACATTGATATAGTGGGCATCACAGAGACATGGTGGAATGAGGAGAACCAGTGGGATGCTGTTACCCCAGGTTACAGGCTCTACAGAAAGGATAGGACAGGGTGTATTGGGGGTGGGATGGCCCTCTACTTCAAAGAGAGCATAGTGTCACATAAAAGAGACAATGCAGGGGGGGCTGATTCATCTACAGAAGCACTGTGGATATCAATACCAGGGGTGAAGCATAGATTAACATTAGGAATATATTATCGTCCCCATGACCAAAGCGCACAAGAGGATTCTGAGATGGAAAAAGTAATTAGAGAGGCCAACAAAAGCAAAAATGTAGTGGTAATGGGTGATTTTAACTATCCCCATATAAACTGGAAAACTGCATGTTCAGGTCATAGTAAGGAGAGAACATTCCTGGATATGCTAAATGACAGTGGCTTAGAGCAGATGGTTGTGGAACCAACCAGGGGAGAGGTGATCCCAGATCTAATTCTATGTGGGACCCAGGACCTGGTGCGGGAAGTCAGTGTTGTTGAGCCGATAGGGAACAGCGACCACAATGCTGTCAGATTCAGTATCTCTGCATGCGAACAAGTGACAACTACTAATGTAGTTCCTTCAGAAAGGGAAATTTCTCAAAGATGAGGGGGATAGTGTGCAGGAAGCTGAAAGGGAAAATCAAGAGAGTCAAAACTGTCCAGGATGCTTGGAGGTTATTTAAAAACACAGTCTTAAAAGCTCAGCTGGAATGTGTTCCGCAGGTTAGGATAGGCAGCGCCCAGTCCAAAAGAAAGCCACCATGGTTAACAAGTGAGGTTGAGGAAATTATTAGGAAAAAAAGATGTCTTTTAGAAAATGGAAGTCCAACTTAACTGATGAAGAATACCAGAGAGAACACAAATGGTGACAAAAGAGAAGCAAGTTAGCTGAAAGAGAGGCAAAAAAAGATTATGAGGAACACATGGCTGCGAACATCAAGACCAGCAACAAACAGTTCTTCAAGTACATCAAAAGCAGGAAGCCAGCTAGGGAAGCAGTAGGCTCATTAGATGATGAAGGAACAAAAGGTGTGCTAAAAGATGACAGGGAGATTGCAGAGAAGCTGAATGAATTCTTTGCATCTGTCTTCACCCAAGAGGAGGTGAGAAAAATTCCTGCACCTGAACCAAGCTTTTTAGGAGGTGAATCCGAGGAACTAGCAAAGATAGTGGTACACAAGGAAGAAGTTCTGACAGCCATTGATAAACTAAATGCTACCAAATCCCCTGGCCCAGATTGCATTAATCCAAGAGTTCTTAAAGAGCTCAAGCATGAAATTGCTGATGTTCTCACTTTAATATACAACTTATCCCTGAAATCTGCCTCCATCCCTGAAGACTGTATGGTGGCCAATGTCACACCAATCTTTAAGAAATGGTCTAGGGGGGACCCAGCAAATTATAGGCCAGTCAGTTTGACATCTGTTCCTGGTGAATTAGTAGAATCTATCATTAAATATAAAATCATTAAACATGTAGAAAAGCAAGACCTGCTGAGGAAGAGTCAGCATGGCTTTTGCAGAGGCAAGTTCTGTCTTACAAACTTACTAGAGTTCTTTGAGGGTGTAAACAGGCATGTGGATAAGGGGGAACCAGTGGACATTGTCTACTTGGATTTCCAAAAGGCTTTTGACAAAGTTCCTCACCAGAGACTGTTGAGAAAACTCAGCAATGAAGGAATGAGATGGGAAGTCCTCCTATGGATTAAAAACTGGTTGAGGAACAGGAAACAAAGGGTGGGTATAAATGGGAAGTTCTCACAATGGAGAGATGTAGGGAGTGGTGTCCCCCAAGGATCCGTTTTGGGACCAGTGCTCTTTAACCCATTCATAAATGACCTGGAAGTAGGGGTGGGTAGTGTGGTGGCCAAGTTTGCAGATGATACCAAATTATGTAGGGTGGTAAGAACCACAAAGGATTGCGAAGAGCTCCAAGCAGACCTTGATAAATTGGGTGATTGGGCTACGAAATGGCAAATGCAGTTCAATGTAACAAAATGTAAAGTGATGCACATAGGGGCAAAAAATCCAAACTTCACATACACGCCATAAGGGTCAGTGCTATCAGTCACAGACCAGGAAAGGGTTTTGGACATTTTAGTTGATAGTTCCATGGGAATGTCAACTCAATGCATGGCAGCTGTGAAAAAGGCAAACTCTATGCTGGGGATCATTAGAAAAGGAATTGATAATAAAACTGCAAAGATTGTCATGCCCTTATATAAAGCAGTGGTGCGACCGCACTTGGAATACTGCGTTCAGTTCTGGTCACCACATTTCAAAAAGGATATAGAAGAGATAGAAAAAATGCAGAGAAGGACAACGAGGATGATTGAAGGATTGGAGCACCTTCCTTATGAGGAGAGGCTGCAGCGTTCGGGACTCTTTAGTTTGGAGAGAAGACGTCTGAGGGGGGATATGATTGAAGTCTATAAAATTATGCATGGGGTAGAAAATGTTGACAGAGAGAAATTTTTCTCTCTTTCTCACAATACTAGAACCAGGGGGCATTCATTGAAAATGCTGGGGGGAAGAATTAGGACTAATAAAAGGAAACACTTCTTCACACAACGTGTGATTGGTGTTTGGAATATGCTGCCACAGGAGGTGGTGATGGCCACTAACCTGGATAGCTTTAAAAAGGGCTTGGACAGATTTATGGAGGAGAAGTCGATCTATGGCTACTAATCTTGATTCTCCTTGATCTGAGATTGCAAATGCCTTAGCAGACCAGGTGCTCAGGAGCAGCAGCAGCAGACGGCCATTGCTTTCACATCCTGCATGTGAGCTCCCAAAGGCACCTGGTGGGCCACTTCAAGTAGCAGAGAGCTGGACTAGATGGGCTCTGGTCTGATCCAGCAGGCTAGTTCTTATATTCTTATGTTCTTAACTACTGCCCCACTCCTATGACCTCAAAATAGATATGGGCCACAGCCTCCTCTACACAGCCTGTTCAGGGTTGTCACCCTTGATATTGCTTCTACATGGCTCATGGACAGAACCCAGAAGCTATTTTTTTAGTACATTAACCTGAATTTATAAGCATAAGCATAAGCATAAGCATAAGCATTTTATTGTCATTGTGCACGCACAACGAAATTTACAGCAGCATTCCTCGATGCACACAATTTCAGACTCATACATCATCATCCTCCACCCATCCCTACACAGCCCCAAATACATCAATATGAAGCAGCGGAGTTTAGCATAGCCACAGCTCTAGAGTAGAAGCTGTCTCTAAACCTCTTTGTCCTAGTTCTGAGGGCCCTGTATCGTCTGCCAGATGGTAGCAGTTTAAAAAGAGAGTGTGCTGGATGAGACGGGTCCCTCAGAATATTTTGGGCTTTATTTAGGCTTCGGGCATTATAGATTTCTTCCAAGGAGGGGAGAGGGCAGCCGATAATCCTTTGTGCAGTGGTGATCACCCTTTGGAGCGCCTTCCTATTCGCCACTGTGCAACTGGAGAACCATACACAGATGCAGTAGGTTAGGACACTCTCTATAGCACAGCGGTAAAAGGACACCAGGAGTTTTCCATCCAGTTGCTGCTTCCTTAAAAGTCTCAGATAGTACAGTCTTTGCTGGGCTTTCTTAACCACCGCAGCAGTCTGTACTCCCCAGGTCAAATCCTCTTTAATCATAACGCCCAGAAATTTAAAACTAGCCACCCGCTCCACTTGATCTCCATTTATAGTCAAGGGCTGAATTTCTGAGCTATTCCTTCTATAGTCCACTATGAGCTCCTTTGTCTTGTTAGTGTTAAGAACCAGGTTATTTTCCCTGCACCATGAGAGCAGTCGGTCCACTTCATTCCGATAGGCAGACTCATCCCCTCCAGAGATGAGCCCCACCACCGTTGTGTCATCAGCAAATTTGATAATGGTGTTACTATGATAGACAGGAGTACAATCATATGTATAAAGGGTGAACAGTAAAGGACTCAACACACAGCCCTGTGGCGTTCCCATATTTAGAGTAAGAACTGAGGAAACCCGATTTCCCAGTCTAACCCTCTGGGAACGTCCAGACAAGAAGTCCCTAATCCACAAACAGATTGAATGTGAGAGTCCAAGGTCCACAAGTTTTGTCACCAGTCTTTGTGGCGAGATTGTATTAAATGCGGAACTAAAGTCCGCAAAGAGCATTCGCACATAATTCCCCTGCTGTTCCAGATGCGTCAAAGCTGTGTGGAGGCTAATGGCAATGGCATCCTCCGTAGATCTATTAGTCCGATATGCGAACTGATGTTTATCAAATGTATCTGGAAGGCAAGAACTAATATGCCTATGGACCAGTTTTTCAAAACACTTCATGATGATGGGGGTGAGTGCCACTGGTCTATAATCCTGAAGATTGTCAGCAGGAAATCTCTTTGGTAGTGGAACAATGGTGGAAGCTTTCAAACAAGATGGAATGGTGGACTGGGATAAAGATCGATTAAAGATCCCAGTAAAAACACCAGCCAGTTGGTTAGCGCATTCCTTTAACACCCGACCGGGAATACCATCCGGTCCAGCAGCCTTCCTTGGATTCACAGCCCTCAAAACTTGCCTCACCTCATGTTCCTCCACAGTGAGGTGTGAGCTGCAATCACCTAGTGGCTGTGTGTCATCTCCTTCTGATAGACCTGTTTCAAAGCGGGCAAAAAAGTGATTTAGCTCCTCTGCCAGAGAAGAAGAATCCCCATCTACAGAGATGTCATTGGTTGGTTTATGATTGGTAATTTGTTGAATCCCCTGCCACACCTGCCTCATGTTGTTATTATTAAAATAATCTTCAATTTTTCTCTTATAACTCATCTTGGCTTGTCGAATGCCTCTCTTGAGACTGGCTCTCGCCGCACTATACTTTGCCTCATCACCAGATCTGAAAGCAATATTCCTGTCATGCAAAAGTCGCTGAACCTCCCTTGTCATCCAGGGTTTATGGTTGGAGTAAATCCGGATGCGCTTATCCACAGTAAGAGTGTCTGTGCAGTAGGTGATATAACTCAGAACAGCAGTGGTATACTCCTCCAGATCTGGGTGGTAGAAAACATCCCAATTTGTTGTCTCAAAACAATCTTGAAGTAGTTTAGAGGCATCATCAGGCCAGGATTTTACAGTCTTTATTACAGGCAACACCCGCCTCCCAAGTGGAATATATGCTGGTGCCAGAAACAGTGACAAATGGTCTGACTGACCCAAGTGTGGTAATTGTATCACCTTGTAGGCATCCTTAATGTTGGTATACACTTTATCCAATGTATTGCATCCTCTAGTGGGGCACCTAACATGCTGGTAGAGTTTAGGGAGCACTGTTTTTAAATTAGTATGATTAAAGTCTCCTCCTATAATGAGCACAGCATCAGGATGCTTTTTCTGCTGGTTTTCAACAATGTTATACAGAGAGCTCAAAGCTATGGCAGCATTAGCATCAGGTGGAATGTATACCGCAATGATGATAACCACACTAAACTCCCGTGGCAGATATATGGGTCTGCATCTAATAGTCATACTTTCCAATTCCCTTGAGCAGTGACCCCCTGTGATGCTTGCATTAGTGCACCAGCTCTTATTCACATAGAGGCTTAAACCCCCTCCTTTCTGCTTCCCAGAATCTTTACTGCTTCTGTCCTGCCGGAAAGAAGTGAAACCAGGTAGTTCAACTGCCGCATCGGGAATTTGTGAGTGAAGCCAGGTTTCTGTAATTAATAAAACACAGCTGTTCTTGCCAAACCTGCTCTTCACAGTCTGTAGCCTTAATTCATCCATTTTGTTGATAAGAGATCGTGCATTAGTAAGAAAAATGCTTGGAAGTGCAGACTTGAAACTACACCTTCCCAGCTTAGTAAAAACACCAGCCCGGCACCCTCTCTTCCTCCTTCTATCCCGCCTTCGTCTCAACCTTCTACCAGGAATTGTAATCCAGGGTTCCCCCGGGGTCCTAGCTGCCTCTGCCGGTATATTGTGAAGACATATGAAATCTTCCGTAATAGCCATTTCACATTTCAGTCCAATTTGTATTAAGACTTGCCGACTATAAAAACTTCTTGCTCCACGTAGCATGTTTAAGAAGCACAAAAACACAGCACAAAAACACAAAACACAAAACATCCACACTACATCGAGGGAAAGCAACCAGCCGCCGCAGTTTCCCGCGCAGCCATCCCTTCCTGGGGACCGGGAAGCTAAAACCTAATGGCTTGAGTTGAAGAGTTGAGACGTTACGGAGAGGAGAGGGGGGGGGTTGAGACGTTGCCGAGGCCTTGAGGGAACCTCCGATGAAACCGGGACTCGCTTGCCGCTCCTCAGTTTGAAATTCCTGCGCCTCCCGGCTACTATGACTCACGGCTCTGTGGAGCGCTGCACCCTCCCAAGTTTTGGGAAAATGGAGAAGGCCGCCGTCTCTCCCAAGCGCGCCTCTCCCGCGCCTGCCGTCTCGCCACAACCCGACCCACAGATGAGCCTTGCCTTTTTTACTTGAGTTTAGAAGCCCTCCAGTTTAGAAGTTTTCGAGCCCTAAAAAAGGAGGAGAACGGCAAACTCCAACTCTCCAACTCTCCGCCGCTTGCGGAGCGTCTTCCCCCACCGGAAACCCCACCATTATCCCATGGGAGGGGAAGCAGCATGGTTCAGTTTGATCTTGGAAGGTAAGCAGGGTCAGTACTTTGAAGGAAGACCACCATGGAAGGCTCTGCAGAGGACGGCGATGACAGGCTTATCATTTGCTTATCATTTGCCTTGAAAAGCACTTGCTGAGGTCACCGTAAATTAGTTGCAACTTGATGGCACTTAGGTACATATTTATTACCTCCTTTTCTTGGCAAAAACTATGTTCCAAAGAGATCTGAGAAGTAAACATCCTTGATACAATAAAAATGTTGCCCCAATGGCCTCCCCTTCCTCCAATGTGATCAATGGCAGCTGGATGGTGTTGGGGGGCAGTAATCTTTGAGAACTCCTGGAGAACCGGAGAAGTCCAAATGGACTGGAGGAGGGGTAATGTTATTCCCATCTTCAAAAAGGAGGACCCTAATAATTACACCCAGACAGCCTGACATCAATACCAAGGAAGATTCTGGAGCAGATCATTAGATGGTCTGCCAGCACTTAGAAGGGAAAACTGTAATCACAAAAAATCAGCATGGGTTTCTGAAAAACAAATCATGCCAGACTAATCTTATCTCTTTTTTTTGATAGAGTGACAAGCTTGGTCGATGAAGGGAATGCTGTGGACGTAGCATATCTTGATTTTAGTAAAGCTTTTGACAAGGTGTCCCATAATCACCTTGCAAGTAAGCTAGTGAAATGTGGACTAGACAGTGCTACTATTAGATGGATTTGGTTGACTGATCAAACTCAAAGGGTGCTCATTAATGGTTCATCTTCATCCTGGAAAGAAGTGACTAGTAGGGTGCCACAGGGTTCTGTCCTGGGCCCAGTGCTATTCGATATTTTTTTCAATGACTTGGATAATGGATTAAAGGGCATGCTAATCAAATTTGCAGATGACACCAAATTAGGAGGGGTAGCTAATACCCCAGAGCACAGAGCCAGAATTCAAAATGACCTAGACAGAGTAGAGAGCTGGACCAAAACAAACAAGAGATAAATGTATGATACTACACTTAGAAAAAAAGGAAATGCACAGATATAGAATGGGTGATGTTGGAAGAAAGGGACTTTACCCTGTTCCCTGCCTCATCTTACAGAGGGTTTTTTTTACTAGCGAGCTAATGGCTAGATAGGGACTTAGGAATTTGTCACTTTTACTCTATCATGCTGACTCTATCCCTTTGATGTAGACTGATACTCTTAGGGACTTCCTCCCTTGCTTCCGCCTTCTTCTCAGAACCTCTCCATCTTACTTTCACCATGCCTAGGGAGAGGATGTGTCTCCTACGCATCCGCCTCCATCCAGCTAGATTAGATTAGATAGTGAACCTATCTCTCCACCTTTCTATCCAGAATGGAGTTCACTAATAAATACTCTTTTTATTAGATTAGAAACTACAAACGACTCTGACTTTCTTTTGTGTCTGAAGTGCTCTCTAGCAAGCTCAGCCACGCGTGTGTGCCCAGGTAATCTTCCCTGTGTTCAGCCTCTGTGCCACTCTGCTACTTTTGCAAGGGAAACACACGCACCAGGTGTGGTTCTCCCAACAGGTTTTGGGCCCCAGCATTGAAGAGGTTAATTTTTGCCTCAGCTGTTTTCGGGCACCAGCCGTGTTTTTGCTTTTGAGTTTTGAATGCACCTGTTATGTCTCAAAGAATCAGGAGTCGGAGGAACAAAACATGGTGCTTTATTTCAAAGCTGCTACTCACACATAGCCTAAAATCACTCTGCAGCTGTGCTCAATATAACACACCTACTGATTACCAATTCCAGTGCAACAGCTGCAGACTCTTAAAACAATACAGTACCTCACAATCAATACAATACATTACAGCACCCATATGCAAACAGGAGCAACTTTTGGGAAAGCGCTCTTGGAGTTTTTGGAGCTTTTGAATGAGAGAGGAACTTGACATGAAGGGGTTAACTTTTGTTTGTTTTTCCCCGGAACTCTGAGGAGAGTTTGCCGGAGGGCTTTTTGCATCACTGCTTTTGTTCACGATGATGACCTACAATGGGAAATTTTCTCTTTTGATTTTGACAAGGGATAATTATCTGGAATGGCGTGACTGCATACTTTTGGCCCTGGATGCTGAGGATTATCTCGAAATTGTTAAACAGGACCCACCAGCAGAAGGCAACACGATGAGAGTCGTGCAGTGTTGCAGAAGTGGCTTCGCACCGATGCCAAGGCTAAGCACCTGATTTCCATGTCTGTAAGTAGTTCGGCATTATCACATCTTCGTCATTTAAAAATGGCAAAAGCAATGCTTGAAAAGTTACAACAACTCTTTGGGGAAAGCCCATGGGCCTTCACACACACTTCACACATGGGCCTTCACACATACACACGATACGCAGAGCTCTGCATGATCTTAGATTCAGAGAGGGGGTGGACTTCCTCACCCATTTAACAAAAGTTGAAGATTACTTCACTAAGCTAGCGAATGCAGGGGAACCTCTCACAGGCAGTGCTAAGACATCTGCCTAATTTCTAACAATGCTATCTTCATTTAAAGCAATTATATCTCAGTTGGAGAGCGATCAGAATCTGACATTTGATCAAGCTGCGTCTAAATTATCCTCTGAGATCAGCTTAAGTCGAACCTTGGAGTTTCAGGAAAGCCAGCCAGCGAGGGAAAACTTTGCTTTCTTGACCAAATCACACTCCCAACAAAGAGCAATTAACAAACATTCAAGGCAATCGGATTTTCATGAAGTTGCCAGGGCAACGCAGCCAGAGGGACGTGGTCACATGTCTGTAACCAGAGACCAGTCCTTTGAAGTAGGCAAGAGACTATTAGGTGTGAATTCTTATTCTTCTACGACCAGAGGCTTCCACAAAACCAAAATGCCTCCCAAATGTTTTCGGTGTCACCAAGAGGGACATCTAGTGGATGAATGCCTAAATAACACCCAATGGAAATATTTTAACCCTCCACGAAGTGAGACGAAGTTTGCAGAGAGGAGAGGTCGTAACTATTTCTTAAAACCACCCAGAGGGTATCCACGAAATTATTCTAGATAGTGGAGTCACCCAAAATATTTTTAATGATTTAAAGTATTTCACAGAACTGTATGTCATTCCTCAGCAACGTATTTTTATGGCTAATGGCACTAGTTTAACAGCCAGACAACAGGGCTCAGTGCTTAGTGATTGCAAACTACCTGATAATTCCATTAGAAGGCTGATTCTAGAAAATGCCCTATATGGATACATCTCTGATAGCAATTTCTGATCTACAAAACCAAGGCTATGCAATCACATTTCAAAAAGGAAAATGCCAAATTACCAAAAATCACAAATTATGCATAACTGCTTATAATATTGAAGGAGTATATGCTGTGCAACACTGTACAGGAAACAATGATTGTTTGAAGGAATCTGAGAACAATGACCTTTATTATGACTCTGATTTTAAAGTCCATGAGGTGAATTTTGCTAAGTCATGTAAACCAGACAACAGAGAGAGATCATTTATTCAGCAAAGCCATGTAGCTGAAAAAGTGTTTTGGAATAAGGATTTTAAGAAACAATGCTTTAATAACAAGAATGATGGACTGTGTTTGAAGGATTAGAATACCAGTGAATTGTGTGACATGAATGAACAAAATGGATTTTACAATGTTGATGAATTCAGTGATAGTGATGATGGTGATTTTGACTATGGATCCAGAGAGATGAATGATGATGATGAATGGGATTTTGAAAATGAAGATTATAATTTTGAGAATTGTGAAGATGATTTTGAATCAGAGACTGAGTTTGATTATGCAAGTAATTACCAGTTCATGCCTTCAGAGGGGGGGCACACCATGACCAGACCCTGCCCTGTGATGATTGGCAGAAAGATGACAGCACAGATCCAGATGACCCAGATGAAATACCTGACCAGGATGCTGACCCAATGCTGACAAGTGCAGCAACAGAGAGGGATGCAATCACAAGAATTGAGGTGAGACGACCAGAACACCCGAACAAGGAAATGCTTCCATTGCAACAGTCCTACCTTGCAAGATCGGCGGTAGATGAACCAAACCAATGGAAAAACCCTGATGAGGGCAACCAAAATGGCAACAGGTCTGGAGTCCATGCCCTACAAAGAGAGGATGAGGGAGCTGGGGATGTTTAGTCTGGAGAAGGGTAGGTTAAGGGGTGACATGAAAGCCATGTTTACATATTTGAAGGGATGTCATGTCGAAGAGGGAGCAAGCTTGTTTTCTGCTGCTCCAGAGACTAGGACCAGGAGTAATGGATTCAAGGTGAAGGAAAAGAGATTCCACTAAACGTTAGGAAGAACTTCCTGACTGTCAGGGCTGTTTGACAGTGGAATTCACTGCCTCGGAGAGTGGTGGAGTCTCCTGTGGAGGTTTTTAAACAGGCTGGATAAACATGTCAGGAGTGCTTTGATTGTGTGTTCCTGCATTGCAGGGGGTTGGCCCTTGGGGTCTCTTCCAACACTGATTCTATGATGGGGCTGCTCTGGGGTTATTAAAGGACATCTTTCCCATGTCCTCTCAAGCCTGGGTTAATGGGGGGCAACTCACCCCATTGCCACAACTCCCACCCCCAATCCACTAGTATATTACAATAAAGATATTTAACAATTACTCACCATATAAGGGCTTGCTACTAGAAGGTTACATTTGTCAGAAGGGTACCCGGACAGTCCCCGTCAAACCCATTCCCTCCTCCCCCCTCAACTGCTCTTAAAAGAAGCCCAGTGAAAAAATGGAAAGGGCATAAAGTTCTTCCTCTCTCTTGAGATTAGCACACCAACTGCTGTCTGCTCAGCACACAAACTGTCTTTGTACACTGGTTACTTACACAGCAACCATACTAAATAATAGGGTTGTCTTACCTTACCCTTTTTTATTGTCAAGTTGCAAGCAGCAAAGATGTGTCCAGTTAAAAAGCAACGTATGTTCCAAAGTGTACATCAAAACAGACTGTAGTAAAGAAAATATATATATAAAGACAGACAGCAAACAAGACTCAGGAAAATTTCAAGAGCTTTATTGGAACTGTCAGCCCAAGAGTCAGGAAGCCAAAGCTAGCGCTTTGTGCCCTGCACCCCAGTATGTACCTGGACATATGGCTCATCCCAGAATCCCTCCTCCCTCGCACTCCCAAAACATCAGCATAAGAAAGATTATGAGAAAGAAGCATTGTTGTGAAAGTCACGGACACTTCCCTCCTCCAGGAAGCTGGAGATAAGAAAGCGGTTTGCCTCTTCAACTAGTTACAAGCAAGCAATAGAAAACCCACCCAGCCCTGGGCGATGATAACGTGGCCTTGATGTGGACTGCGAAATGCCAGACTTAGCGTGGCTTGGGCCTGACCGTAATCAGCGTATCCAAAGGAAAATAAGGGTCCAAATTCAGAAGGCTACGGTTTCTAGGTAAAGTCTACCAGCCTCAACCGGCCAGTGGCTTAAATCTTGAGTCCTGTTGCCACACACACAAAAGAAGGGTAACCATTCCCACACAGGAAAGCATCTACATAGCTCCATATCCACACCCACACATAAAGAAGAGTGGGGAGAACCGTTCTCAGAAAGGGAAGCTCCCTGCTCAGTTCTCGCCCATGTGAATGTATTCCTCTGTTGTTTTCAAGACTGTGCTCAGATACTGCCAGCTCAAGGCAGCTAACAGCATGGCGCACGACAAATAGATGGGGGAGTAATGCATCCGGGAGAGCAGGGCACCATTGGGCATGCACAGGGATCGGATGGAGGCAATGATCTGTTGAGTTCTGCTGCAAGAAGGATCGGTGCTTGGGATCTTCTGGTAGATCTAATAAGAGAAGAATTCATGCATGGTAAAAAAAAAAAGGTCCCCTGATCAATTAAGATATCTGTGGCCACATTTATAGAGATGGCACCATACTGCTAGGATACAGCAAGGGCTACAAGTGGAATACAGAGGCTAATGCAGAGGCGTTCTTCCCATTAGGCAAAGTGGGCAGTTGCCCAGTTTCCCTTGTGGGGGGCACAAAAACTGCAGGTTCATTTGTGGAATTTTTTGTATTGTCAGTGTTTTTTGTTTATGGACTGCAGAGGGCGCAGTTTTAAGGCTAGCAGCACCAAAATTTGAGGGATGTTTCGGGAGACTCTTCTGATGCTATCACCCAGGTTTGGTGAGGTTTGGTTCAGGGAGTCCAACGTTATGGGGTGCCTCATTCCACATTGTTTCCAATGGGAGCCTCATTCCACATTCCACATTCCCAAAGGGGGTGCCTCATTCCACATTGTTTCCAATGGGAGCTAATAGGAGATGGGACTACACTTTTGAGAGTCGATAAATTTGGATCCCCTGAATCAGACTTCACCAAACCTGGGAGGTATCATCAGGAGAGTATCTTACTGATACCACCCAGGTTTTGTGAAGTTTGGTGCAGGGGGTCCAAAGCTATGGATTCCCAAAGGGGG
>NW_025950494.1:0-14274 GCF_021028975.2 Sphaerodactylus townsendi
ACAATTCCCATCAGCCCCTGCCACCATGGCCAATTGGCCATGCTGGCAGGGGCTGATGGGAATTGTAGTCCATGACATCTGGAGTGCCAAAGGTTTGCCACCATGGGAGGGACCTCTTCTCCGCAGGCCTTGCCGTTGCCACTAAATCTCCTGGCAGCAGACCCCACCACTAGATCCCTAACAGAGTGAAGCTGCATTTCCTCCCTCCAGCACCTACCAAAGGCGACAGAGAGGCGTTCAAGCTTATTGACAGGCTTGCAGAGGGGAAGCCCCCCCCCGCCTTCCTTTCCAAAGAGCATGTGCAGAAACTCTTCAGGAAAGACGCCCCTCCCCACCCGCACGTCCTCCCCAGTCGTGCCAGGCCCCCTTTGAGGCGGAGCTCCGCAGTCTTGCAAGCGAGCCCCCCCCCCCCCCCCCCCCCGGGGGTGGGCCCGGCTCCTTCCCTGCCAGATCAGCCCCGGCAGGTCCAGGGAAAGGGGAGGGCCACAGGCGGGGGGGCGGGGCCTCCCTCACCGGGCTCCAGCAGATGAGCGGGTCCGTGTCGGGGTCTTCCACCAGGGTCCACAGCTTGGTGAGGAAGGCGGGGACGTTGCCGCCTCCTGCGACTCCGCCGACGGCATTCTCCATGGCGCGCGCGGCTAGGCCCGGCCAGCCCAGGCCGGCCTCCACGACCCTCGCCGCCACCGCCGCCGCCGCCCCTCTACTCCGCCAGGCCCCGCGGCCGAACCCCCGACGCCCGGCAGGCTAGCGGCGGAGCCGGTCCCGGAGCGCGGCCACTCCCTGCGCACTCGGCCCCTCAGCGCAGCCCGGTATGGCCGCCGCCATCTTGTGACGCCTGACAGGTCGCGCAAGCGCAGTGGCCAGCTCGCGCCTAACCCGGCCGAGACTTTATTATTCCCATCAGTGGGGGGGCCTTCGCTGTAACGCGTGCGCAGTGTCTCTCGGACATGAGCGCATGCGCGGCTGGATTTCTGCAAAAGAAGTCAGGGACACTAAGATCAGTTAATTTTCTTATTAGTGGAGAAAGCGCCTTCTGCTCACTTACTCGCCTTCCTTCCTTCCTTCCTTCCTTCCTTCCTTCCTTCCTTCCTTCCTTCCTTTATATTTTCCATCCGGTTATTAGTGAGTTTATTTCCACCCAGGATTGTTTGCATTTTGCCTTCTTGGACTAGTAGATAGTTATAATTTATTAGAATTTGTTGGAACGTTTTTTAAAAATCAGGCGATTTTATGTTTATGTGTGTAATAAGCTGCCCCGAGCATGAAAGGGGAGGAGCAGCCTATTAAATCTAATAACCTTGTTGTTGTTATTATTTAATTTTGTTTAATAGCTGCCAGTTTTTTAGCTGGTTATTGGCCTTTTGTTACAATGCGAGACTCACCCAGAGGCCTAGGAGATTGTAATGTATTGGCATAGCATTCACGTGGATCCCAGCAGGATTGCCTTCTGATAGATGTTGATTTTGTCAATTTGAAGATGCTTCAAGTGCCACCCTAGTATTTAATTAATTATAATTTAATTAATACCTTATCAATTAAACTAATAATAATAAATAATAAATTATTGTTCGTATTTAATTTTGTTTAATATCTCAGCTGCCAGTTCTTTATCTGGTTGTTGGCCTTTCATTACAATTCAAGCCTCACCCAGAGACCTAGGACGTTGTCATATTTTGGCATAATATTCATGTGGATCGTGTAGCCAGAGGGACAGATAATAATTATGTTGTTTTAATAGTTTTGATAGACATATAGTGTTAATAGAATTTAGGCTTTCTGTAAAAGGTTTTTTCTTCCTGCTGTAAAATGTATTATTCCCTGAAACCATTGTCTAAGTCACAAGCTTACTGAAACAAAATATTAGATTATGCTAAAGGTGAACCCAGAGAAACAGGATGCAAACAGTTAATGAATCAGACAAACCCCTTTTGCATTTTGACATAGCCCCAAGTAATCGTCACAGACACTCAGGAAAAGCCCACAGCCGACGACAGAATTTATGTTAAGTAATTTCCTCCTAGTTTGGGAAAAATCACTAAAGAATAACTTAATCACATAGCCATACTAAAAGTCTCTCCCAAAATTGTAAGTTTAAGGAATAACCCATTAACAGCCAAATACAGGGCAGAACATCAAGGTGAATATGCATAAGAGCCAGCAGGCAAATATATGTGTTATCACAAGGACAACTATCCAGAGGTGTTTCCTGACCAAAGATAAAACCTGGATGTCTCGGAAGAAGAAGCTTGATGGCCCTGTATTGTTATTGTATAATTCTATCCATGATGTAACCTCCAAGCATTACTATAAGAACTTGGTGTTTTCTGTGTTCAGTGTGCATTGTGCCTGCGAGCCAGTGTGCCACCGAGCTGCTGCTAACTTCACTCTCTACCGAACCAAACTCTCTGCAACTGCAGTAAAACTTTATTTTATTTTTCTATTTATATGTTGTGGCTTCAATTTTATTGTAACAATTGCAGCAGGGCTGCCTTCTGAATCCGACAGATGTTGATTTTGTCGATTTGAAAATGTTTTAAGTGCTGCCCAAGTGTTTTTGGGATGGTGTCCAGGATGCAAGTTACCACTGGGACCACATCAGCTGGCTTGTGCCGTAGTTGCCGAATCTCGATTTTCAAATTGTGGTATTTAGCAACCTTCTTATGGCCTTTTTCAACGACCTTGCTGTCACCAGCTATTGCTGTGTCGATGGTCACTTTCTTGTTCTTGATCACGGTGGTGGTGGTGGTGGTGGTGGTGGTGGTGGTGGTGGTGATGATTGTATTTTACCTCTGACCTCTCTCATCATTGTTCTAGTTCTTTACGTAGTGAGTGATACTTGAAATATGGTGACATTGTGGCTGGGCTACTTTCACATTATGTATGTTGGTCTTCCTTCAAAACCAGTTTGGAAACTCCAGTTGGTGCAGAGAGTGCTGTGATTTATGTACATGCACCTTCTCTGTGGTGGCCCCCACTTTATGGAATGGGCTCCTGAAGAGATCAGGAAGACTCTCAATATTTTGACTTTCCACAGACAATGCAAAACTGAATTATTCAAGAGGGCTTTTCTGTGTAGAGTGGACAATAAGCTAGGGTACAAAATTATTCACAAATTGGTTGGACAAATGAGTGGAGTCTGGTCTATACTGCTGTGCATAGTTTGCAATAAGTTGGATCCTACCATATAATCCTGTGTTGCAGTAATACATATGCTTGGGTTCACTTTCCGATTTTGGACTTGCTAGTAGATTTGGCCACTTATTGCATTGTTTACTGAATATCCCATCCTGTGAACAGTGTTATCTCACTCTGTAGTCAGCCTTGAGTCTCAGTGAGGAAAGAGGACTATAAATAACATAAATTATATTTTAATTTTTTTAATTTAATAACATAAATAAAATGTTGAGATTCACATTAAACTCCTCTCTGCCTCCGCTGCTCTAGCCCCAATGGACAATTTTAAAGGAACAACACAACGCTCAGCCAAGACACGCTACGGCGCATGCGTAGCGGAAACAGCTGGGAAAGCCGACCGACGGCGCATGCGCAATGCCTTGCTTCGGTCTGGCGTGCGCTGAAACGCAACCTGTGCCGTGACGTCGACCTCTGACCTCCCCGCTCAGGTTTCGCGACAGAAGCCTTTTATCGATAGAATTCTTTTTAAAAAATGGGAAATAAAGAGAGATGTCTCTTGACACGCAGAAAAAATAAATATCAAGTTTTTTTTAAAGCGTGGTAACTTGGAGTAGGCGGAGCAAAGAGAGACCTGACCTTTGCGCGCATGCGCAGTAGAAGGCTGCTGCTGAGGCGAGAGCACGCGGCAGGCGAGTGCGGGCTGGAGGGAAGATGAAGCCCGGAGGCGGCGACGAAGGCGGCAGTGAGGTGAGAGTCGGGGACGGCCGGAGTTGAACTGAGCAAGGAGGGGGGGAGAGAGAGAGACACCCGGGAGGATCGCGCACGCGCAGTGGAGGCGCCTGTGGTTGCCCACCGTGGGATGCCACCCAGCTGCCTGGGACGCTCAGCCCCTCAGCACGTGTGAAGCTGCCCGCCTGGCACAAAGCTGGACGCTCAGGTCCTCCATCTCCAACGTGGTTTTGCAAGCAGGACATGATTCTCCCCGCCTCCGTCTTATCCTCACAACAGCCTTTGAAGGTAGGTGCGGCGGGAAGAACGAACGGCCGCCTCCAGCAAGCATCCTCGTCTAGCGGGGGCTTTCAGTTGGATCTGTCGGAGCCTGACGCGGCGCTGCAGGAGGGCCATTGGCCTGAACTTTGTTTCAAGAAAAGATCTCAGGCCCAGGGGGCCTCCTTCTCCTCCTCTTTCGGGTTATCTTCCCAGCAGCCCCGTGAAGAAGGTTGGGCTGAGAGTGAATGGACCGAGGACTTCCAGTCACAATGGGGGTTAGATGTATTGTCGAAGGCTTTCACGGCCGGAATCACTGGGGTCCTGTGTGGTTTCCGAGCTGTGTGGTTATATTCTAGCAGCATTCTCTCCTGACGTTTCGCCTGCATCTGTGGCTGGCATCGTCCTCTGAAGATGCAGGCGAAACATCAGGAGAGAACACAGCTCGGAAACCACACAGAAACCCAATGGGGATTAGAACTCAGGCCGCCCAGATCCTTGCCTGACAGCGGAGCCACTGCCCTCCACTGACACTCCCCCTTGGTTCTGCCTAATCTGCCCGGCAGTGGCTTTTCCCAGCTGTAGCTGCCTGAGGCCCTTCAGGTTGAGTTGCTCCTTCCACTGAGCCGCGGCCCCTCAGTGACCTGGAAAAAGGTGTTGGAAGCAGCCTTTCCCTGCCAGAGAATCCAGTCAGGGAAGCCGAATGTTGTGCCACATGGACTTGGTACAAGACGCCTGCGTTTATTCAGCGGCAAAAGCAACACCTCTTATGCTTCTAACTGGGCTCGCTGCAGCTTTAGCTTTTCATGCAGTTCCAGCCATTTTAGACTTTTATACCGCCCTATCCCCGAGGGGCTCCGGGCGGTGTACAACATGTAGATATAGTACAATATAGGATAGCCCAAACCTTTAAAAGCAGTGATAAAAACAATGAAAACTAACTCTAATAAATATGTAATAAATACTAGTAAAAATATGAGTGGCGTCCAGCATTCTGTTTTCAAAGTCCTCTCCCCAAAAGGGAGGGATGGCGAGTCCCGTTGGATGACAGACGGTCCAGATGTTAGGGGCCAAAGGAAGGGTGGGCACCATCAGCGGCCGGTTCCTCCAAAGGCCCGGCGGAACAACTCTGTCTTACAGGCCCTGATCCAGAGGATCCTGAGTAGCAATGGGGGGAAGACCCTTTCCCAGCAGAGAGATGCTGCCGTGGATTGGATAGATAGCCCTGGACTGAGTAGACAGTGGCTCACTTCTCTGTAAAGCTGCTGCTAGAGGCAAGCAGTCTGTGTATCCATCCATGATTCCCCCTAGAAGACTCAAGCACTTCATCCACAAGCTTGCTGTGAGGGCTGTGAATTTATTTATTTATTAAAAAATTAAATTCCTGCCTTTCCTTGTTGTTCAAGGCAGCTTACGGTAATAGTTAAACATCCTCAGCTAAAATGAAAGATAAAATAGCAAACCCTAAATCAGTGATGGCGAACCTTTTTGAGACTGAGTGCCCAAATTGCAACCCAAACCCCATCGCAAAGTGCCAACCCAGCAATTTAACCTGAATGCTGAGGTTTTGGTTTAGAAAAAAACAGTTGGCTCCCTCTTCTTCTGCCCCACCTGCTCGAGCAGGGGCCAGCCTGCTTTAGCCTCCAGCAAGTCCTACGTGCACCGCTCTGTGCCTCTCTAGCATCTCTGCCTCCTCTGCGCCCCCTCCCAGGCGGCAGCCACCTGGAGCACAGGCACCAGGCCTGCCAGATGAGTCCTCCTTGCTCACTGCAGTGGCCACTTGTCGTGCTCAGTGGCCCAGGCCAGCCTAGATGTGTGTGTGTGTGTGTGTGTGAGGGGTGATTTTCCGGCCCCCCCATGACAAACTCTGTGTGCGCGTGCCCACTGAGAGGGCTCCGAGTGCCACCTCTGGCACCCATGCCATAGGTTCGCCATCACTGCCCTAAATCTCTCCCCCCTTAGAAGATGTCTGCCAATTCAAACCCCTCAAAAGCCCCAGCAAAGCGACAGGGCATGCAGTGTCTCCTGAAGATGTCCAAGGTGGGCACTCCCCTTCAGGGATCCCTTGCCAAAGAGCCAGAGAGGCACTGGAAAAGACCTGGCCGCTGGCTGATGCCAGACAGGCCAAACTGACTGGTGAGAGAACCAAAAGATGACTGCCTGATGACCAAGGAAGAGCCAGAATTTTGTCAAAGGCTTTCACGGCTGGAATCACTGGGGTGTTGTGTGGTTTCCAGGCTGCATGGCCATGTTCCAGCAGCATTTTCTCCTGACGTTTCGCCTGCATCTGCGGCTGGCCTCTTCAGAGGAGCCTAAATTATGTAGGAGGTAGGAAGGGGCTGCTCTAGTTCCAGGTGAGCTTGAGCTGTAGCAGAGGTGGCCAGCTTCCCCTTTCACGGAGGTCACGCTCTGCCTTCTGGAGGTCAGAAGTTTATTTTGCTGCATCAAATAAAACTGGTTCCGTGCGTCATGTCAGTATCTGCCTTCATTATGTTTGGGTCCAGTAATTCTGTTGAATGTATGAAACCCTTCTGCTTTGTAGATGCAGGTCCTCTGGGCAGCAGGTAAAGGTGAGTTTCAGGAGAGAGCCTGAATCAGACCCTGCCTTCTGCAGAACAGATCTTTTCTGCACAAGTGGCACAGTGGGCGTGCTCTTCTTACCTCATCATATAAAATCAATAATAATACCTGCGGCCAGATAAATTTGCCTTTGAGGCTACACCTGGCCTGTGGGTTGCAGGTTAGCTTTAGATTTATGGCTACCAATCTTGATCCTCCTTGATCTGAGGTTGCAAATGCCTTAGCAGACCAGGTGCTCGGGAGCAGCAGCAGCAGCAGCAGGCCATTGCTTTCACATCCTGCCTGTGAGCTCCCAAAGGCACCTGGTGGGCCACTGCGAGTAGCAGAGAGCTGGACTAGGTGGACTCTGGTCTGATCCAGCTGGCTTGTTCTGATGTTCTTATGTTCTTAGCTGTCCTGTTGGCAGAATGTGAGAGGTTTGTGCTTGGAGAGTGAAGGAAATGCTGGCTGAATCGTAGCACCAACTCTCAATAACGATAACACCACTTGCACTGCCTGTTTGGTTTTGTTCTTAGCCTGCCAGGGGTAGTTCTGTGTTAAGAGCATAAGAAGGAGCCAGCTGGATCAGACCAGAGTCCATCTAGTCCAGCACTCTGCTACTTGCAGTGGCCCACCAGGTGCCTTTGGGAGCTCACAGGCAGGAGGTGAAAGCAATGGCCTTCTGCTGCTGCTGCTCCTGAGCACCTGGTCTGCTAAGGCATTTGCAACCTCAGATCAAGGAGGATCAAGATTGGGAGCCATAGATCGACTTCTCCTCCATCAATCTGTCCAAGCCCCCTTTAAATCTATCCAGGTGAGTGGCCATCACCACCTCCTGTGGCAGCAGATTCTGCTCTGTTCTGGCAGTCCGGAGTTCTGATGCTGGGCGGTTCTTTTCAGCAGCGTCTCTTCAGCGCCGGAGCCCTGGAGGAGCAGGATGTGACAAGTGATGATCTGACCGATAGCGAAGAAAGCATTTTCTCTGGGCTGGAGGAGTCTGGGAGCGACAGCACCTCAGAGGAGGAGGAGGAGGAAGAAGACGACCATGACAGCAAAGCCAGGGAGAAACCAGAGGGCATTTCACATGTAAGTGTTTTGTGTCTGTGGTGCCTTTATGTAGCTCCTAGTGGGATTTTTCAAGTGAGACCGCTTGGAGAATGGAACAGTTCATTTCTTCGTTGACAGTGCTTCTGAGATACTTTGCTTCTGATGTGATTTGCGTTCAGCCTCTCAAAGTCAGATATGACAGATTTCCCCAACTGGGGAATAACCCTCCCTCTTGCGGGAATTAGGATGGGGAGAAAGCCTTAGCGCAGTGATGGCGAACCTTTTCGAGACCGAGTGCCCAAATTGCAACCCAAAACCCACTTATTTATCACAAAGTGCCAACACAGCAATTTAACCTGACAACTGAGGTTTTAGTTTAGAAAAAGCGGTTTTCTCCGAGGCACACGTTACTCAGGAGTAAGCTTGGTGAAGCAACTGTGCAACGCTTCAAATGGATGAATCACGATCCTAGGAGGGTTTACTCAGAAGCAAGCCTCATTGCCAGCAACCGAGCTTACTCCCAGGTAAAGGATCATGCCCAGGCCAGCCTAGGTGTGTGTGGTGTGTGTGTGTGTGATTTTCCACCCCCCCTCCCACATAATGAACTCTGTGCACGAGTGCCCACAGAGTGGGCTCTGAGTGCCACCTCTGGCACCCGCGCTCATAGGTTCACCACCACTGCCTTAGCGGATCTATGCAGAAGTAAGTCCCATGTTATTCAGCAGGACTTACTCTCAAGGAGGTGACTTTAGTGATACAGCCATAGTTCCATGCAACTAGTTTGAGTGGAAAAACCATTCCACCTTGCAGGTTTGCAAAAAAAAAAAAAGCCCCAACCCTTCTATTTTAATGTTTTGTGGTGATAGATGTTGAATATGCAGGTTTTGGCCAAGCTCTTTCCTTTCAAGTGGGAAACTGAGGCAGGGAGGCCACCTTGTCGCTGGCACGGTGAAGGGCACTGGCATTAATTTCTTTTTTTAATATAATTTTTTTTATTGTGTAGAATATTGTTATATTTTTACATTCAATATATTTGTTCCAACTATACATTTTTCCTTTTTCACCCCCTCCCCCCCCCTCTTTTCCATTGATTATTTCAAGCAAGCAGCAGAAGGTTCATTCTTATTCTCTTATTCCATAGTTCTTCGTTAAATCCGGCTTCTTCCATCCATTTTTCATACAATGTCCATAGCTTCATAATATCTTCTAGTTTCTCTTGCCATAGTGTATTTTTTGCCAGTCTCTCAAAAATCTCTAACTGAATTTGTTCCCAAATATATTCCAACCATTTTGAGACTGTCCATTTCTTGTCATCTTTCCAGCCCAACGCCAACACTGCGTGTGCTGCTCTAATCATTATTTTATACATTGGTTCCAAATTTCTATTCACTCTTATATCATCTATTATCCCCACAATTAATTCTGGCATTAATTTCTGAATGTCTCCATGCTCTGTGTTGCTGCCTGCTTGCTGACTTTCGGGCAGGAGCAGCATGGATATGTGTTAGTTCAGGATCCTTTTTATCCCACTGCTGGTTTCAGCAGCTGTGGTCGTGAATATGCAGGAAAATTTCTCAGTGCAGTGAACTGCTGTGGAATGGCTAGATTTGCGCCCAGAAGCACTTGGTAGCCAATACAGAGGTGGGGGCGGTTTGGTGGTGCCCAGGGACTGTGGCTCTGCAGCACAGCCGTGCTGCCTCCAGTGGAGTTCTGGGTGGTGGAGAAAGCAGTGGGGAAATTTCTGGGCCCTGCTGCACAGATATTTGCGTAGGAAACAATAGCGTATCCATGTGTTTTTGTGGTGTAAGTCAGAGGGGCGTTCCCAGGCCTTTGAAAGCTGGCTACAGTTGGCTCCTCCCCTGGAACACCCATAGCCCCGCCCCCAGCTGTACCACTGTCCCTTTTTATGCCAGTGCAGCTCCAGTGTGGCAGCTTCTATTGCAGTGGTGGCGAACCTTTGGCACTCCAGATGTTATGGACTACAATTCCCATCAGCCCCCTCCAGCAGGGCCAATTGGCCATGCCGGAAGGGGCTGATGGGAATTGTAGTCCATAACATCTGGAGTGCCAAAGGTTCGCCACCACTGTTCGATTAGATCAGGCTTAGCAGAGCTGTGTGGCGCCTGCCCAGCAGTGTGTTTGCCGTCTCCGCTGGCGTATTCACCCCTCACCTGAGCGGGGTGGGCAGACCTGCTGGTTCGGGCCTTATTGCCCCCTCCCCTGGATTGGGCTGCCCGAGACGAACAACATTGTGGGTGTGTGTACGTTCTTTCAAGAGTCAAATAATAATTGTCAGAAAATGTTGCTGGTCTCTGAGGTGCTGCTGGACTCAAAAGTAGCTGCTGTACTGCAGAGCAACACGGCCACCCTCTGAAATGTGCCTTGCTGTGTGCAAGTTGTGTGATCTGCCTTGAACCTCTGGGCAAGTAAAGCAAGCTGTGAAGTCACAGCCGACCTGTGGCCACCCCCATCCTGAATTTTGCCAGGCAAGAGATATTCAGCGGTGGTTTGCCATTTGCCTGCCTCTGCATAGCAACCCCGGACTTCCTTGGTGGCTTCCCATGCAAATGCTGTCTGGGGACGACCCTGCTTAGCTTCTGAGATATGACAAGATCAGACTAACCTGAGTCATCAGGCTGGGGGAAGTGTAGGGGAGGAGGCCAGGTTGATTGAGAAAAGCTCTGTCTTACAGGCCCTGCAGAATTGCATCAGGGCCCGCAGGTCCCGGGTCTTTTTAGACGCAGCGTTCCACCATAAAAAAGCGCTGGCCCTTGTCAAAGCTAGCCGGACATCCTTTGGGCCAGGGACCACCAGTAGATGTTCACTTGCTGAACGTTGTGATCTTCAAGGGACATACCTGGAGAGATGGTCCCATGGGTACGATGGCCCCAGACCTTTCAGGGCTTTAAAGGGGAGAATTGGAATCTTGAACCTGATCCAATACTCCACTGGGCGCCAGTGCAGCCGACAGAGCACTGGTTGATCATGTGCCCACCACGGGGTCCCAGTGAGACCCTGGCTGTTGCATTCTGCACCAGCTGGAGTTCTGGAGCTGGCCCAAGAATAGCCCTGTGCAGAGTGTGTTGCAGTAAGCCAGCCTGGAGTTAACCATTGCATGGATCACTGTGGCTCCGTTGGTCTGAGACAGATAAGGCACCAACGGTCTCACCTAGTGAAGATGGTAAAAAGCCAGGCACATTACATGGGACACCGGAGCCTCCATTGTCACGGAGGCATCAAGGTACATCCCCAGACGCTTGGTGGTCAGCACAGAACTTAACTGCACGTGTCAAGAGTCAGTGATTGGCATCTCACGCCCAATCCCCCCCCCTCCCGGTCCAGCCTCAGGGCCCCCCTGCCTTAGATGGATTCAGTTTTAGCGGCTTGTTTTCAACCATTCCACCATTCCTCCCAAACGGCTGGCCAGCACATCTAGGGCGGCATCCAGCATCTGAGTGTTTTCACTAAGTGGGTGGGGTCAGGTAAGGCTTCTGATTGGCCACTGGAGATTTGATCGTCTGTGCAGGTTTTAATGTTAGGCGAGCAGCTGCCACCCCATCACGACTGTGTTGCTGAAGTTTAGCTGTGGCAGTGGTCCTTTTGTGGCTGGTTTCCCCCTCTTGCAGAAGCCGTCTTGTTGCTCTGCCAGAATTCCAGATGTGCCCAAAGGCTCGGAAAGGTTGGTGTTCCCTGCTTCGAAAGTTTCGAAAACTCACTACGCGCAGAGAACCGGCTCACCTAGATCTTATTGACAGAAAACCTGGTTTGCCTTTTTATAGGAAAAAATGACAGTTACAAACTACAATAAATCTTCCTAGCATTAACATGCGATTGTCCTCTCGAACAGGTGATTGGTCCCCGTTACAAAGGGTGAAGTCATCTTTCAGGTGCATTTTGATACTAGCTCATTAACTGTTCTAGCAAGATTAAAAGGCTAAATTTTGGCTCTTTCGTGCCATTAAAACGGCCATAAATCTACCATTGCTTCAGCTGCTTTAATTAACTGTCAGGGATAAAAGAGCCTCTACAATTTAATCCTGACCAGCTGCTGAATTTACAGTGAGCTGATAAAACAGACACGAGGCCGTGAGGCCATACACAACAGGAGTAGCATCTGGGACTTAATTGAACAACCATCTCAGAGAACCTTCCGTTCTCCCTCCTGCCGCTGCCGAGTGGAGCGCACAAACAGCTGCCTGCGGCGTGTGGTTCCGGCCTCCTTCTCCCAACCACATTCTTCTTCCTCTGGCTTGCGTTCCGACAGTTTTGCCTCCGTCAAGAGACGGATACTTTGTGTGCTGTAAATAATAATAACCATTGTAAAAAATTCCTTGAAGCATGCCAGCCCTCTGCTACTGTCATCAGCCTCCTTCATGAGAGCTTGGGGGTTCCTTCGCCTGGCAGAGATCCTGGGGAATGTGAGTGCGTGGAAGGGAAGGGGCGGCCCTTGGGTCACGAGGCGCGCGCAAGTCCTGTGTGCAGCGCCACACCTCTGCTGCTTGCTCTGAACTGGGGATTCTTCCACCTCATGACCCGTGTCGCTATTATGCGCATAAAGTGCTGTCAAGTCACGGCTGACTGTTGGTAACCCCAGCAGGGGTCTTCCAAGGCAAGAGAGGCAGAGGTGGTTTGCCCTTGCCTTCCTGGGTGGTCTCCCATCCAAGTACCGACCCTGGTTGGTTTGTTTTCATACTGCGGGCTTTCACAGCATGGACAAAAAAATCCCATTTTTCAGGCTGTTGAAATTGTCTGGTGGTGGCACTAAGTTTCAGCTGGGGGAAACACCCCCAGTATTTTGAAGCCTTTTTGGTGGTTGTGACTGCAGTATGGCCATCCTGGTCCCCCAGCTCCTACGGGGATTTGGACTGGAAGCTGTCTGCAAGAAGGGCACCGTGCCTGAATGTCGATTGCCTGGGTCTCTGCCCCATCCGTTGAGGCTGAGCAAAGGGATGCCAGCCCTGTCGGGGGAGAGTCTGGTGAAATACCAAACAGGTGGCTGGCCCTGCTAGCTTACCTGTTCAGTTTGCCCTTGGGGAGGGCTGGGAAAGGACTGCATGGAAAGAGCGGTTGTGTGCTCTTTGCGTGTTGCTTATCTTCCCGGACGGCTGGATTGTCTGTCTGTCTGTCTGTCTTTCTGTCTGTCTGTATTTGTATCCCGCCCTCCCCCGAAGGGCTCAGGGCAGCAACAACAATATAAAACCATTACAATAAAAATATAATAAATAACTACTATAATAATATAAATTATATATAATATAATATAATAATATAAATAATTTAAATTAAATAACTACTATAAACAGCTATAATAAATAACAGTATAAAAACAGTATAAGATTTCCACAAATCAGATGGCGACTTCGACCTATAATGTGTGTGTGTGTCTCCCTCCCCCCCCCCCCCCCCCCCCGGAAGCCAAAAACCAGAGGTGGGATCCAGCAGGTTCTCACAGGTTCCCGAGAGTAGGTTACTAATTATTTGTGTGTGCCGAGGGGGGGTTACTAATTGGTGATTTTGCCCCGTGATTTTTGCCCTAGTTACGCCCCTCCTCTCAGCAGTAGCACGCAGAACTTGAAGCAGTCTAGCAGGAGGTGCCCCGGCGTGCGTGGCAGCCTGCGCCTGCGTGCATTCGTTTCCCGCCCAAGGACCGGCGCAGCGGCTGCGTCCTTGCCACAGCCCCGCCCAGGAATGCCCCCCCCGGAATGCCCAGCCACGCCCCCGGCGTGCCCCGCCACGCCCCATTGGCGCTACGCCACAGTTTGAATCCCACCACCATGGGAACCTGTTACTAAAATTTTTGGATCCCACCTCTGCCAAAAACAGATGTTAAATGGACATTAAACCGATGGTAAAACCGGCCAGCCTATGAAAACGCCTCATGGAATAGCTCCGTCTTATAGGCCCTTATTCAGTAATGTTAGATGGTAGCCATAACCACGTTGTTGGGTTTTTTAAAATCTGCACAGCTAATCAGATCTCCAGTGCCGTTAAGAGGTGACATGATAGCCACGTTTAGATTTTTGAAGGGATGCCATGTCGCAGAGGGAGCAAGCTTGTTTTCTGCTGCTCCAGGAGTCACAGGTTCAAGGTGCAGGAAAAGAGATTCCACCTAAACATTAGGAAGAACTTCCTGACCGTCAGGGCTGTTCGACAGTGGAATTCCCTGCCTCGGAGAGTGGGAAAGTCTCCTTTTTTTGGAGGTTCTTAAAGAGAGGCTGGATGGCCATCTGTCTGTCAGGAGTGCTTTGATTGTGTGTTCCTGCATTGCAGGGGGTTGGACTGGATGACCCCTTGGGGTATCTTCCAGCTCTGTGATTCTTCCTGGGCCTTTATTTCTGGATTTGGATAACTAAAGGAAGGGCTTGGGTGCTGTGTGGTTTCCGGGCTGTATGGCCGTGTTCTAGCAGCATTCTCTCCTGACGTTTCGCCTGCATCTGTGGCTGGCATCCTCTGAAGATGCCAGCCACAGATGCAGGCAAAACGTCAGGAGAGAATGCTTCTAGAACACGGCCATACAGCCCGGAAACCACACAGCACCCAAGTGAT
>NW_025950496.1:0-14263 GCF_021028975.2 Sphaerodactylus townsendi
ATGAATGAATGAATGAATGAATGAATGAATGAATGAATGAATGAATGCTGGGGTAAAATAGAACAAGGAATAAAAGACAATAAGTGTTAATTGCTACCAAGAATAGGAGAAATACGTTCATTCGATAATAAAGTTACTAACTCCTGGTTGGGAAGTTCTTGGAGATTTGAACGTGAAGCCTGGGGAGGCATCCCTATCTACCACTCACCCAAGTTAGGGTCTTCACTAATCTCTAATGAATCAGTCCTTTTAAAAATAGCTCCTCTCAGAAAACATGCAGCAGGCAAAAAGGACTGTCTTTCGTGTATGCCTAAATAATGAATTTTCTGTCTCCTCTAAGTAGCTGGAACAAACGTCTTTTGATCTTGGGTGCTGTGTGGTTTCCGGGCTGTATGGCCGTGTTCTAGCAGCATTCTCTCCTGACGTTTCGCCTGCGTCTGTGGCTGGCATCTTCAGAGGATCTGATGTTGGGAAAGCAAGTGGAGTATATATCTGTTGGAGTGTCCAGGGTGGGTGGGGAAACCTTGTCTGTGAGTAACAAAGGCGGCAACCAGGTCAATAGTTGAGGTCTTTTGATCTGATTCTCCTTTGCAAAACTTTGCATCTCCACCATGCAAAGGATGGGTGGGACAATCATTCTCCATGGGCCACATGATAGACTGAGCTTTTCATACCCAGGGGTATCATACTCGGCTTTTGCTATCGGAAGTTATCTGGTACAGCATAACTGTGTATGGTTCTTATCCTTACAAGTTTGTATCAGAATCAGAATAATACAAACTTGTCATTCCACCAGGTGTTATAAAAGGGACTAATATCAACACTAATAGTTTACTTTAGCCAAGATTAATCGATATGCTCCTCTAAGGGGAAAAAAACCTTTCTTATCTATGAAGTGACACATTGTTAGATCACTCTAAACATTTGAAAACTCTAGCTTCTTCGAGCATTCTTTTGGAATACACAACTTAGATTATGTTAAAGTTATCCAGTATTCTCTGACACACTTCTCATCACTCCATTAAAAGCCTGCTGTGCACTGTCACAATTTAAATTACAATGAAAGTTTTCAGTTTGTCATTGAATAACTTTTGTATAGATGGCTGAAGTGCATACAGAATCGATGCTCTTACACTGAATCCATGAGTCACCTGTAATTTTGTGCCATTATTTCCTGGGAATTATAGTGAATTAATGACTATTATAAATGAATAAATGAAACCTGGCATGCTTTTGTGTGAACGAATGGCAGAGTCTGACACATAATCATCTGAATTTTAAAGGAGAACACAGAACATTCACAGGGTGGGCTTCTTTATTTTTTCCACACGGATCACATTTTGGTAAGGTAGATGCCCCATATGCAAATGCACTGGATATAAAAATGGATATAGGACTAAAGCAGAAGTTGGTCTAATTCAATAGGAGGCGCCTAGAACTTTGAATGGGGGAAAACATGGGGTTTTATTTTCAGGTGCTTTTTTTTTTTAAAAAAAAGTACTGCATTGTAAAATAATGTCTCAAATGAGCTTTCTCAGGGTTTCAACAAGCTATTAAAAATTCTTATGAACAGCAGCAGTAGAGACTCCTTGCCCAGTCCCAAGGAAATTTTAGAGTCCAGCATGAGAGGAGATACAAATTAATGCAAATTAAGTGGCAATACATGGACCCTTTCCTTCAGTTCACAGATTTTAGAACATACTAGCGGGCCCCAGACATGCGTTGCTGTGGCAATTGTCCTTCTCATCACAGTCCGCAACCCACACAGATGTCCATGCAGGTCAAATGATCCGCAACATAGCCTTTTGGGGTGGTCAAATGGAATCCCTCTTTCCCTTTTCAATTCACATTGTTATATGGTGGTGTCTTGTTTTTTTTAGTATAATGTAACCCTTTCCTTTCCACAACGGAACTGTCCACAGAGTGCGAATCCCGCTGTCCAGGAGGCTGGTTGACACTCACAGTCCTGGCTTGGGTAAGGCAGAACTGGAGCAAGGAGGCTATCCCAATCAGGCAGCAGAGGCAGGGTGGTGAGGCGCTCAGATTGAGGCCAGCTCTCTGGGTTCTTAAAGGACCATGTGCAAAAGAAGCGGAGCCAGCAGTGTTGGTTCGCCCCCACCCTGTGGATTTTCTTAGAAGAAAAAGGCAAATTCCAGCTCGCTTTTAGTAAAAGAGAGCTGTGGTGAATATGGGTGAGGAAGTGGGTAAGTGGTGGTTGGATGTGAGAAAGGGCAGAGTGAGGTGTGTGAGGATGAGCTGGATGTGTATTGTCAGGTGGTAGCAGTGGGTGAGGCACAGAGAGTGAAAGTTACCTGCGTGTGAGGAAACCCCACCTGACGTCTCACACGGCAAAGTGTGTATGTGTTTCACTTCCACTTGTATTACCTAACAGTATTACCTATTTACTGTTTTCACTGCTCATCTCTGGCCATCTCTGCAAACATTCTAAGGGCATACCAACCCGTCAGGCCACAGACATGCTGCACGAACATTCTAAAGGTGACAGTTAAACACAGCCAGCTTCATTTTTACCTGGCTCAGTATGGGCTTTCGGCAATTTGAAGGTCTGATTACCTGCCCACAACAGGGAGGAATGTCATGTGAAAATTTGGGGGCAATCTGGCCAGCTGTTTTGATGTTAGGGTGTGACTAACAAAGCTTTTGATATATATAGAAGATAGTATTGATTTAGTGTACATTGTAATGTTATTGTTTTTTGATGTTGTAATGCCAACCTGAGCCTGCCATGGTGCAGGCCAGGGGCAGAGCAAGGGGAAACTGTGCCTGGGGCACTTGCGAGCCCTGCACCCCTGCCATGGGGCTACCTGTCCCTGCCCCAGAATGCCCCCAGAATACCCCTGCCATGCCCTGGCCATGCCCCAGCCACAGCCCCACCCCAGGGCACACCCAGAGTGTCATGCCCTCCCGCCCTATTGGCGCTATGCCACTGGTGCAGGCGAGTAGGGAAAAAATCAAACAAGCAAAATAAATAGATAAAATAAAAAGCCAAATCAGCTTTTTTCAGTGTTATTTTCAGTTCAGCTTCATCTGGATTCACAGCCTTAAAGGAAGCCCTCAGTTCATATGACCTGAGCAAGGCTGTTAATGAGAGGTTGTTTTGGAGATCATAGATTAATAAATCAGAAGTGACTTGATGGACATAATGCACATGATCAGATCATCAATTCTTTTCCCCAGGTTTAAATCAGACTCTTTGGACAAGGCCAAGCCTATCAAATGAAGCCATCTTCTTCCCCTCTACTTAATTCCACTGCAGGCTGCAGAATGAGTAATCTCTGCTGGGCAGCCTCTACCACCTCCAAGCAGTAGCCTAATTGTGGGGAGGAGGTCCATATGCTGCAGGATGAGCCATCTCTTCTGGGAAATTGAGCCTCCTCCTCCCTTTAGCAGCAGTCTTATCAAGGGAAGGAGGCACATGCACTGCAGCACAAGCCATCTCTGCAAGGCAGTTGAGGTTTTCCCCCACCTCCTCGCAGTGGGCTATCAGGGGAAGGAGGCATATGTGCTGCAGAACAAGCCATCTCTGCTGAGCAGTTAAGTCTGCCCCACTTCCTAGAAGCAAGTTAGTCTGGGGAAGGAGGCGTGCACTGCAGAATAAGTAATCTGTCACATGCAATTGAGTCTCCCCACATCCTAGCAGTCGCCTGATCAGGGGAATGGTTGTGTACACTGTAGAATGAGCTATTTCTTCCAGGCAACTGAGCCTCCCCCAACTCCTGCTCTTGCCCCTTGCTGCCCAGCACCTGAGGCACCTGCCCCCTTGCCCCCTAGATCCAGCCTGATGGCAAATCAACAACAATCAAAAAAGAAAAAGAAAAAAATCACTAGAAAAGGATCCTTAAAGAATCTGAAATGCACATGTTATTACTCTTTTTTAAAATTCCTTCCTTTGATGTTCTTATATTTAATTGATATGATTTTTTTCTGAGCAGTGCTGTTCTGTCCTGCAGTAGCTATTTCTTATATACAAAATGAAAACGTATGCATTTATACAATGAGGAGAGGCAGTGGTGAGATTCAAATAATTTAACAACCAGTTCCATTGGTGGAATTCAAAGAATTTTACAACTGTTTTTTTACAAGCACCATTTTAACAACCAGTTCTGCCGAAGGGGTGTGAACCTGCTGAATCCCACCACTGAGGGAGAGGCACATATACCTCTGAGAGTGCAGCTGAAGGAAGTTTCACAAGTTCACTATTTACAAAATACCATGATATTTGCAAAGAAGAAGTGTTCAAACCCTTTGCATCATGTTCTTACCTGCTTTGCATCATATGAACCACTGATATGTCACATGCATGAAATTAAGGTGCACCTATCTGTTTTACAGCAGTGTTGAAAAATTGATATTATCTGTGTGCAAGAAAAACTTTGTGCTGGCCTCATATTTGCAAACCAGTAAGCATGGACTCTTACCTGATTGACTAATTAGTAGCAATTTGCTAATCCCTCACAACTTCATTTTTAAAGCTTTATAATTAAGACCTTTTTTGTCACTTCCACCTTCTTCTTCCAAAGACTTATCCTTTAATTAAGGTAAAAATATTAATTCCTGTACCAGAATGTGTTCCTTGCTGTGATGTCTTTGAATGTTAGTGGTGCTGGGAAGAAGAGGGAGGGTTTTTCTTTTTTTGTCAAATGATAATATGTTCACTTTTGATCTTCTCAATGTGAGCTAGATTTCCAAATTACAATAACATTCCAGTTGAATAAATGTCAGAAGGGTTACACATTAAAGCTTTCATGTATTAAGAGATAAAAAGTAGTGACGTAAAAGGAATACCTTTATCTAAAGAAATGTCATTTGTGATGCATTTGGCTCTGATATATGATATAAACCTAAGAAAGCCATTGTGTAAATTAAAAATAAGGTGATATTAGCACACACACAAAACAGTTGATGTTTTCTTGGTATTATACAAAATAATCCATCTATAGGGATGACTGTTAGAAGCTATATTCCAAATAGGAAGGTTTTCCATAGCAACAGTGCTGAATTATAAGGAGAAATGTAGAGGTACATAATGAAAGTCACAGATCTCTCCCACTGGTATTCAAAAGTCATACCTTCTACCTCTATTCTATCAAGGCACCTTACAAATTAGGCATTGAGAACACATACTGTTATGAAAAAGTAAGCAGGTATTTAATTAATGAAATAAATTTATTTATTTACAAAACGAAAGCAAATTTTAAACTATTCTCCATTTTCATCACTTATGTATCAACTTGTGGGTTACTTCTGTGGTTTGTCAATTAAGGCAGGAGCTTTTCAGCCTGATTTTTAGAACCTGAACATCTATCTACCTTTCACCTCTCTCTTTTTTAACATTGAACCTGATGAAGAGCCCTGGAGAACTTGAAAGCTTGTTATTTTGGTTGGTCTCAGTTGAAATAGTTTGGAGTCTTGTTGTGGACTGCCTGCCTTCATCTTCTTCCAGTCTAAAATGAATGAGGTTTGTATTCCATGAACATTGTTTAGAGTCTTTAGAGTCAGGCTTTTAAAAGCATCTCTCTTCTGTCACTGTGACAGTTCTGATGATCTTTAATTCAAGAAGTATGAAGAGACCAAAGGTCTGATTCAGCAGGAAAGAGATATATAGAGTTGCTGAGTCAGGTCAAAGCCTCTTCATATCAGTCACTACAAGAACATTACTTTAGCTTTATGAGTTTCTAATAAAGTATTTCTAACTCATTCAATAAGAGGCCATCGCAACTAGATGTCTGCCTGCAGGCAGTTGTCTTGATAGACATCTCAATAAAAGTGTGGCCTTTTATTAAGTGTAAACTCTTGAGTCTGTGTCATCATTCTGCCTTACAGACAGTAAAAACAGACAATTCTACTGACTAGGCCCCAAAAAACATACCGTATATACTCATACGACTTTTTCAGCACATTTTTTATGCTGAAAAAACACCCCTCGGCTTATATTCGGGTCTTATACTCAAGTACATACAGTATTTATATACAACTGTATGTGCTATAGCTGAAGCTCTATTTGTGAAACCCAGGGTCCATTAGGGGGAGCTAAAGAGCTCAGATTTTCCATATAAGGAGAAAAAGGCTCCATTTCCAAAGAATTGTTAAGAGGCTTCTAGACTTATACTTAAGTCAATAAGTTTTCCAAGTTTTTGTGGTAAAATTAGATGCCTCGACTTATATTCGGGTCGACTTATACATTTTTTGTTCATGAGTATAGGGGTTTTAACGCTACATGAAATACAAATGGCAATTTTTTTCTGAGTTACTTTTTTCATGTCTGCCCTCCCAGAATATCAAGGTTCTCCTCTTGTCCATTTCCCCCATTTCCCCCTTGTGAGTTAGGTTGTGCCAAAGGTCATTCCATGTGTTTCAAGGCTGAATCTGGGTGTCCACAGAAGTACCAAACAATGATGGCACTCTTCTTAAATTAGATGGTGATAAGTTTACATAAACACATGTTGATGATGAAAAGTGCCATCAAATCACAGTCAATTTCTGGTGACTCTTTGGGATTTTCAAGGCAAGAGACATTCAGAGATCATTTATAATTGCCTGTCTCAGTGTACAGATCCTACTTTTCTTTGGTGCTCTCCCATCTACCCTGTTTCTCCGAAAATAAGACATCCCCTGAGAATAAGACATAGTAGAGGTTTTACTGAAGTGCTAAATATAACGCATCCCCTGAAAGTAAGACGTAGCAAAGTTTTTGTTTGGAAGCATACCCGTCGAACAGAACACCACAGCATGCAGCTGTGGAGTGAAAATATAAAACATCCCCTGAAAATAAGACATAGCGAATCTTTGGGAGCAAAAATTAATATAAGACACTGTCTTATTTTCGGAGAAACACGGTAAGAACGAATCAAGGCCAAACATGCTTAGCTTCTGATAAGATTTGGCTAGCCTGGACCAACTAGATCTGAGCTATATAAACACATACCATACAAATATTAAATATTCCTTCCATTTACAAGTTAGAAAAAAATAGCAGCCTGAGATATTTATTGAGTTTTTATATATACCTAACTGATGAATCATGGAATTGTTAAGTAGTTTTGTGAAATTAATTATAGAAGTAGAAAGACAGCAGGAAGTTAAGTACTACATAAGTTGAAACTTTATTAATTGTTTGCCATCTGTCTGTGATAATGAAGGAGAAAAAGTAAGGTTTATCATTCAGAGAATAAAATGAGAACTCACAATGCAAGCAGGTAATAATAATTTATCTTTCAGATTTTTCTTGAATTGTGTAAGGGTTTATTCAGGTAGAAATGAGGATTTTTAAACTTGCTTCCGTGAACAGTCATTGTAGATTATGGTCTTTTCAAAGTCCTTGACTGGGTGGCTTTGATGTTTGCTTGCAAGGAGGGGGAGTTTAGCAGATGAATCCTTCTTGTACTCAAAGAAAGTAGCTGTACACTAGTGTACTCTCAAGGTCAAAACAGACATGATCTGTGTCATCCACAGTTTAGATTCAGGTCATGTCGGAAGAGAGGATTTAACTGTTCAAATACCAAACAACTTCACTAATCAAAACCAGGCTCTTTCCTCTGCTATTAGCACTTTAAAGGAAACAGAGGTTTTTAAAGGACATGCCAACTTTCTTTTAAAGCCTCTAATAATAAGAAAGCTGAGCAAAGCTTGAAAGATCCAGTCCATTCTTCTCTTGTCATATGGCCCCAAGCTTAATTACAGCTTTACATGTGTAATTTAAACTTCCCAGAATGATCTCCACACTATCTGTTTTGAGCCTCAAGATGGATGCTCCCCTATTGTGGTGCTTGTCCAGCAGTGTGCTCTTGGCTGGCTTCACAGGGAAGGAGACCATCCCTTCTTGCAAGTGAAATTATACATCTATGGGCCTTTCCCCACTCCCTTCCAACCCCCCTATGCCGCGCGCTGCTCTCAGCGCGCGGCATCCTAGGCGCGCGCCCAGGCGTCCCCACGACCCCGCGCTCTGTGCGGGGTCGTCAAAAGGCGCCGTTCGGAAGAGCGCCTGGGATGCCGCGCGCTAAGGGGGCGCGACAGCGGCAGCGTCAGGGCGGCTGCGCTGTGGCCGCCCCTGCCGTGGGGAGGGAGGAGGAACCCCGCGCTACTCTCCTCAAGTAGCGCGGGGCTTACGGTAAGTGGGGAAAGGCCCAATATTTTAGATATGGGAATTTCTTATTCTGATTATCACTGGAAAGGGAGTTTGAGTTTTTGTCAATTTGTCCTTAGTCTATATTTTGATTGTTACTGTGAATGTTTTCATGGATGTTATATGAATTTTCCTGGAGGGATTGGAGGGCCTTAAAGTAGCAGGAAACTTGCTTCAGGATGATTCTAGTTTTATCTGTGAAATTATGCAACAATATTGTAGGAAGAAAAAGAAAGCAAGAAGATAGTCAACACATCAAGGCAGAGCAGTGCTGTAAATCTATTCAATGAAAAGAGAGTGACTTGATTAAAATCAGAATTAGGATTGCCTAGCAACTAATGGGAGACTAATGGGAGGTGGGTAAGGATACAAAGGGCAGCCGTCAGCATTAAAATCATAGAGAGAACACAGAGTTTCCAGTGATTCCCAGAGAAGACTGCTATCACTTCCAGATCTTCCCTGAAAATAATGTCACACCATCAGCCCAATGAACAAATTCTTGGATTTTTTGTAGGTTACTTTCAGCTGTGGCGTAGCATCAATGAGCTGGGGGGCTGCGATGCCTCAAGTGGAGCTGTGATGGGGGGGATGGCTGGGATGTGGTGGGGGTGTTCCGGGATGTTCTGGGAGTGTTCCAGGGCAGGGTGGGTGGTGCCCTGGCAAGGCACAAGGCGCACATGTGCCCTGGGAGCAGTTTCCCTTCGTTCTGCCCCTGACTTTCAGTCCCCAGTGGGGTGAGACATGCCTAAATAAGTAGCATATACTATATTTAAATGACAAGCCCATATTTATGTCAGACTGCAAAACAGAGAACAATGAAAGTCTTTTAACATGGTGACATATAAATATCACAATATAATTTGCGATCCAAGTTCTTTTGCCATCCTCCTAAACCACTCTTCCTTGGTGTATTCCATTATAGCCATTTCTTCCTGCTTCTCTGCCTTTTATTTCTAAAGAGCAGGAAATAGCAGGTACAACAAAGGAACATATCTTGTTGGCCGATTTTCTTCTGGTAACAGTTTGTCACATACTGCTTCCAAAATTGCCAAGCATGGCCTAGCAACCAGAGTGAAACAGGCAGCAGGGACATGGTGGGGTCACTGACATTGTTGTGTCATCACTTCTGGGTCATCCCCAGAAGTGATGTCACACCATCAGTCCAACAGCTTTTCCTGCCTCACTGCAGTAGGAATTGGGAGCAGGGTGAGAGAATCCCTCCCCGTTAGAGGTTTGGCAGCCCTAAGTAGGTGATCTAAACAGTTTTCACAAGTCTTTTTCAGTTCAGGCATTTTCATCAGTTTGGGAGCTTCTATTTGCAAAATAATTTTTTTAAACAAAGTAGGCAGCTTGCTTGTTACCCAGATCAACCATTAGATTCTACAACCATTAGATTCTACAACACAGGCTGCACATATTGTAAGCTGAAGTGCTCAACTCATGACCATTCAAACTAAACAGAGCTCACAGAACACATAGCAGATGCCAGGTTGGCATCAATGGTAAGAATCCATTAGTCACCTTGTTAGATACCGTGCATGGCTGGTGGATTGTTTGTGGATAAATTTATTAATATTGTTGTTTTTAAAAGTCAGATAGGAAGGACTGCATAGTTCTTTGCTGCTGTCTACTTCATATTTTATCCCCAAAGTTCCCTCCCAGTTATTTTTATAGCAAAACAAACAAACACACAATACCAAATAGGAACTGAAACTGTCTACTTTGGGTTATGGATTCAGTCTCCTGTATCTTTTAAAAACAAGGATAAGCAATTCCTTTCACCACTGTTGCTTCTTCCTGCCTGCTAATCTTTATTGTCTTCTGCTATGATCATGCCCTAGCTATATTATCTTGGGATTTACATTTCACATCCAGGTAGAAACTAACAAAAATATTTCTATCTGCAGAGATTTCTATCAGGAGCAGCATGAGGGGGGAATTGGAAGTCAGTTTCGGAAGGGAGTTTCGATGAAAACTGAGCACCCTATCTTTCAACAGAAATGTTAGGATTCAATCCATTGTTATCACTTAATATATAATGATATAGTTGTTGGTTTTTTACATGTAGCTATGCAAGTTCTATAACATATTCTTAGCACACACATTTTGGTCAGGCGAGAGTGTTTTCTAACCTTTAGTGGTCACCTTGCAAGAATTCTTCAAATATTTCTTCGAACAATGTCTGTTTCCCGTCTTTTCCAAGCTTTCTTTTCCATTTTCATGAGAAAAGCTGTCTGTTGCCAGGCTTTGTAATTAAAAGAAAGAATTGTTATTAACTTTAATGTGACACAATTTAATACTTTTAGATTCCATCTCTCTCAAAATTAAATAGCTATAATAGGTAAAGCAATTTCCAGTGTTTCTGTTATCAGCCTCAATTTGAATTATGGTTTTATTCTTTTTTTTTTAAAGGCATTACTATTAAAGGTTGCTCATTAGAACAAGCAATAATTATTATGCTACTGTACAAGTGTGAGTTGGTACTTCTCTTGGCAGGTTTCAGGAAACTTTTGCAGTTTCACCAACTTAATTAGTTCATTATAGCTCAACTTGATACAACAGATGGTTTGTCTTAGAGGATGATAGGCTATTGATGACCCTACTGAACGCTAGTAGTAATTGATTGAAACAGGGAAAAAATGTGTGGGTAAGCAAGATAGAAAGTCAAGAAGATTTAATCACTGCTTCAGGAAGAAGAAGAATTAAAAGTATTGTAATCTAATGGATGGAATTGTCAGTATGATTGGTTTCCTTTTGTGAAACTGAGAGCTGCAATAAAAACAAGAATATATCTAAGATTAATGATTTTGCAGCGCCAGCTATCTTGTGGAAGAGGAGTATTCCTGGGACAACTAGATAGATTAATGTTTCCATCTAAGAAGAACTTTTACTGAAAGTAATAAATGATAGCCACAAAAGAAAGAATGAACTTGTTTTGATTAGAATGCTGTGAGAAAGCAATGTGAAGACTGGTCTATGTATTTTGCAGAATCAGGTTATGGAGTCCAAGACAGAATAGTGGGTTGTAACCATTCCAGGCCATGTTGGGAAGGAAATAACATTCTGAATGCTACAAAACATTAAAAAGTAGCTCAAGAGGGAGAAAGTTTTTAGTCTAGTCTATTCTGTGTTCTCACTTACAAAAATTTTCCACAATCTTATCATTTCTTGCCTAAGAAATTCACTGCTGAAACAGATAAAAGTTTTGGTTCAGCAACTTATTTCCAGAAGTAACCAGCTGGTTACTAGGTTATCCCATATCCTGTGCATCTGCTCTGAGATACACATATGACTTATTTGTCGGTTCTGCTTTTACCAGCATGGTTAATCTTTGTTGATAGACTCTTTCTCTACACAGTGAAAATTCAGTCTCCGTTTTCTAAGCTCTAAACTACCAGTTAACTCTTTCTGGGTTCCATAGGTTTGTTACAATGAAGCATCATTTTCGGTATCTGAACCAGTACATTTTATTTTCAGATAAAGTTTGTATGTTTGTTCTCTCAGAAAGAAGTGATAGTTCAGTTATACTGGCTGATAACAACCAAGAAATGCTGTGAAACTGGACACTCACTAGTTAATACCTTTGGTAAAAGCCTGGCTATAAAACTCCAGCAATAGGGGCAGCAATCTTCTGTTGTGCTGACATTCCTAAATAATATTGCCCCAAAATATTGTCACCTGTGTATCAGACTGCCTGTAACATAAATTATGATGTGTATGGCTTTTATAAGTACCCTCTTTTAACCCACAAAGGCAAGTCATATAGAATGTTTCAGCTATACTGTCCAAAACATTGCCATTCTACCTTCACCTTTCTATATTTTTATCTTATTTTATGCTTATGTACTTTTAAATTATCTCCCCTCTCTTGGAAGCTAACTGATGATCAACAAAAAGGACCTTCTGTGCCCTTTACTACAGCTAAAAACTTATGTTACAACACTGGAAAGATAAAAACCCAGCTCTGGAAAATCAATGGATTGAAGACCATATCTCTATCAATATTTGAACACATAGCATAGAAACAATACGTGCATATAAACTTTATTTTTCATATACAGGGTTTTTCCCCCTTTACATGAGTATATTTAACTCTTTAAATGGCTAAATATATTTTTCTTGTACATTTACACCATTATTTGTATTCACATCTTTCATTTCTTCTTATTTAAGTCATTCAACATATTTGGTTCCTATTTTTAAATTGTGTTTTTTAATCTAATTCGCATTTAATTGTATGTATATAGGCATATCTCTTTGGCTTGAAGAAGACATTCAACAGGTTTAATGGAAACTCACTCTACTCATGTCTGTCAAACATTTCACTGCCCATTTTTTGTGGGCACAGATGGCTGCAGCTAAACTCTGTAACTGCTGGGTGTCATGTTTTCCCTCTGCTAAGCTAAAAGAGGCTGGAATGAGCCCCAAAAGTTTTATTTTGGATTCAGATTTCATCATCTAGCTAAATCTCATAAAACTAAAGCAGAATGAGAAGCATATTCCATTTTCTGCCCCCTTTTTAGCTTTAAAATAATTAGAAAAATGGTATTTAGCTAGTAAAACAGAATACTTTCTGATTGTAACTAATGGTAAGTTGGAAGTGAATATATGTAGAAAGAAAAACAAAGGAAAACCCCTCAAAATCTAATGACTAAGAAGAGTTTTTAAAAGAAAGAAACAAGGGGGGAAAGATATACACAAAGTTGGGATACAAATATAGTAAGGGTGGTGGTATCTGGGATCAAGAAAAAATCAAGTAGTTCATTCAGAACAAAAACTACATGAATAAATAACAATTGTTTTTTTAAAATCTTTATAAAAAGATTCTATTGATGTAGAATGTGTGGAGAAAATATTTAACATAAGTATCAATTGAAAGATTTACATTCTAAACTAAGTAAAACAGTACAATAAATGAATCATGCTATAAAAAATTCGAGAAGGACAAAGCACCTGGACCAGATGGTTTGACAACATTATATATGCTTGAAAACAATATTAGCAATGCCCTTACAAACTGTAATGGATGATATCTAGGAGAGAAAGAATGTACCACCCACTTGGCAAGAAGCAAATATATTAAATACTAGCGGGACCTGGCCGTGCGTTGCTGTGGCAATTGTCCTCCTCATCACAGTCTGCAGCCCGCACAGATGTCCATGCAGGTCCAATGATCCCCAGCATAGCCTTTTAGGGTGGTCAAATGGAATCCCTCTTTCCCTTTTCAATTCACATTGCTATATGGTGGTAAGTATAAGGTAACCCTTTCCATTCCACTGCCCAGAGTGCGAATCCCGCTGTCCATGAGGCTGGTTGACACGCACAGTCCTGGCTTGGGTAAGGCAGAACTGGAGCAAGGAGGCTATCCCAGTCAGGTAGCAGAGGCAGGGTGGTGAGGCATTCAGATCGAGGCCAGCTCCCTGGGTTCTTAAAGGACCATGTGCAAAAGAAGCGGAGCCATTAGTGTTGGTTTGCTCCCACCCTGAGGATTTTCTTAGAAGAAAAAGGCAAACTCCAGCTCACTTTTAGTAAAAGAGAGCTGTGGTGAATATGGGTGAGGAAGTGGGTAAGTGGTGGTTGGATGTGAGGGAGGGCAGAGTGAGGTGTGTGAGGATGAGCTGGATGTATATGAGAGTATGTGTGTTGTGTAGTAGCAGTGGGTGAGGCATAGAGAGTGAAAGTTACCTGCGTGTGAGGGGGGGACCCCACCTGACGTCTCACAGGGCAAAGTGTATATGTGTTTCACTTCCACTTGTATTACCTAACAGTAGTACCTATTTACTGTTTTAACTGCTCATCTCTGGCCATCTGTGTGAACATTCTAAGGGCATACCAACCTGTCAGGCCACAGACATGCTGCACGAACATTCTAAGGGTGACAGTTAAACACAGCCAGCTTCATGGCCTGGTGCACCAGAAAAAAGATGTTTTACCTGGCTCAGGTATGGGCTTTTGGCAATTTGAAGTTCCGATTACCTGCCCAGAACAGGGAGGAATGTCATGTGAAAATTTGGGGGTGATCCATCCAGCTGTTTCGGTGTTACGGCATGACTAACAAAGTCACTGTTAGCTTTAGATAGATAGATAGATAGATAGATAGATAGATAGATAGATAGATAG
>NW_025950497.1:0-14259 GCF_021028975.2 Sphaerodactylus townsendi
CATACTCTCTTTCAATTTGTTCAACCCACACTTTAATCTTGGAGAATGCTTCCCCTTTGGTCTTTAACAGGAATGTATATGTGTAACGGGGACAGTCATCAATCCCAGAATGAGTCATCAATCCCAGAATGAGTCATTAATCCCAGAATGAGGCTGTCAGGTTAGCTGTCAGTTAGATTTTGATGATCAGACATATGTTACATCAGTGCTCTGACATACCCTTTTTGAGAGAGCACAGGCTCACTATTGATCTTGCCAATGGCCTTCTCTGGCAAGTTGATGGAGCTCCCCCTTCAGTCTCCACCAACCACCATTGTAATGCCCTTAAAGCCCCCCTTCCTTTAACCCCAATCACAGACGATCCCTGGTTGTGAGATTTCCCTGAAGTTTGGATTAGACAAGGCCGAATGCGGCACAGTCAAAAATGCCTGTGTACTTATAGAAGGTAGAGACCCTCTCCCTCAGAAACAGTATTGCTACCCCGCTAATGCAGAAGAAGGCATTGCTGTAATGATTGCTGGCCTCCTTAAATGAAACGTCATTGACCCAATGCAGTCTATCTGCAATGCTCCCCTCTGGCCTGTCCTCAAAGCAGACGGTAAGACTTGGTGCATGACAGTAGCCCCCGTTGTGGTCAAATATAATGAAATACTTGCTGCCATTGTTGCTGGAGCAAAATACTATAGTGTGATTGACCTGGCTAATGTCTTCCACTCCATAAAATTACACGAATCGTGCTGGTATAAATTTGTCTTCACCTTCCATGGCCAGCAGTTTGCCTTTAAAAGAACGCCCCAAGGTTTCCACTCCTCCCCCAGCATTTGCCATGCCCATGTTGTCCAAATGTGGAACAACCTTTCTCCAGCCTCAAAACCCCATGTTCTTTCCTACTTAGATGACATTCTAATTTATACAAAATCTGCTGAAAAAACTAGAGCCATAACTGCTGAAGTGCTCAGTTTGATTCAGTCCACTGGCTTTGCAGAAAAAGTCAAGCCTCTATATGCCCTCCTGACATTAGGGGCCTGACCAGCAGAACGCTCTCACCCAACTTAAAAAGGACCTCGCTTGTGCTCCTGCCCTCGCTCATCCTGACATGAGCAAGCCTTTCTGCATCCAGTTGGCTGTGTCAAATCACAGCATTGGTGCAGCGCTCACCCTGAACCAGCATGGCTCCGACCGTGTTATTGCTTATGCTTCTAAGAATCTTTCCGCTGTTGAAACTAAATTTTCCCCATGCGAAAAAGCCTGTCTTGCCCTGGTTTGGTGCTTATCCCACTGGGAATTCATTATTGGTGGAGGAAAACTGATTGTTCAGACTACCTACTCCCCTCTCAAATATATTCTGTTCGGTAAAATCCAAAACGGCCAAGTCTCCAACACCCACATTGCGCAGTGGACCCTTGCCCATTTAAATCGGGGCATCGACTTTCAAAAAGCTGCAATCAAACCACCCGGCCCCTACGATCTCGTTCTTGCTGGAGAAGAGCATGAATGTCCTTCCCCCCTCTCGTCCACCATTCCTGGCATGTTACTTGGAGTGAACCCTTCGCTACTGTGGCCACCCAAGACTTCTCTTGTTGGTTTTGTGACAGTTCCTCCTTTTATGACAATGGCTCTCCTAAAACTGGCTATGGTGCCATCAGAGTCCATGACTCCAAAATCCTTCAGGGCTCCACCTGTCCCCATGCCGCTCAAGTCACAGAAGTGCAAGCCCTCCTGGCTATTCTCAAGTTTGAACCCCCTGACAAACCCCTAGCAATTTTTACTGACTCAGACTGGATCGCTAAGGCCACCTCTGTCTGGTTGCCCATATGGATCTCTAATGATTGGCAGACCTCAGATGGCAAGCCCATTGCTCATCATGCCAAATGGGAAGCCATTGCCTCCCTTATCAAACAAAGAGCAGCAGCAGACACCTGTACTGCCATTTCCCGTGTCAGAGAACACAAGAAAGATTCCTCCCCAGATACTCTCTGGAACCATAGGGCGGACTCTCTAGTTGGTGAAGCTGACATGCAGGATTCCTCTCTCCCTTCCCCCTCTCCTGTTTGCCCGGTTGTTACCCATGTGCAGAAACTCCTCTCCCCTCCCGTGCTTGATCTCGCTTCCCTCCAAAACTGAGACTCTCAAATTCAGGAGCTTGCTGCAGCAGGCAGGGACTCCACTGGCAAATTTACTATTGTATTGAAGGATGGAATCTATTGAGCCAAAGATTCCTCCAAACAGTTACATTGGATAGTCCCCATGGATGTTCGTGGAGATCTACTCCAATTTATCCATGAACAGGGACACATATGAGCAAGTCCGGAATACTGGTTGGTGGCCAGCCATGAAGGCTGAAGTGGATCAATGGGTGAATAATTGTCTCTCTTGTGTCATGGTCAATGCTGATCCTACTGGTCCTAGAGCCCCCCTTCAGCATCAGCACATTGAAGGTCCATGGGCTCGCATCCAAATTGATTTTATTGGTCCTTTGCCTCTTACCCCTCGTGGCAACAAACATTGCCTCATGATAATCAACCCCTTCTCCAAATGGATAGAAGCCTTTCCTTACAGAGACAACTTGGCCACTACCACTTGAAGGATTCTCTTTAATAGTGTTTATTCCCGATGGGGTATTTCTAGAATTATTGATTCTGATTCAGGCATGAGCTTCACTGGAAAGGTCACCACAGAACTTTGTAAAGCTCTTGGTATCGATCAGAGATTTCATATCCCCCATCACCCGCAATCCTCTGGTGCCATTGAACATGCTAATCAAACCCTCAAGGAAGCTCTCTGTAAAATGGTCCGATTTTCTGGCAAAGATTGGGATGTTCGCCTTCCGATTATTTTAATGGTTATTCGTGGCACTAAAGCCCTTCGTGGTTTCACTCCCCACATGGTTATGAAAGGTAGAAAAATGTTGCTCCCTGGGTCCTTTTGGCTTGACACAGAGCTCCCCTCAGATTTGGAACCTGTGCTTGTAACTTCTGAATGGGTTCAGCAACTCCTCCAAATTTCTGCTGTGCACAAGCAAGTAGCTTGTCAGGTTTCACACAACAAGCCATGGACAAACACCTTGGCTAGGTCCACAACCCTAAAACTTGGGACAAATGTCATCTGGTTATGTATAGAAAGTTCTCTGAGCAGGAGCATGCTCTTGCTGCAAAATGGATGGGCCCTGTCCCTATCATTCAAGTTGTTAGTCCTGCTGTCTACTGAGTCCACCTTATGCGCCATGGTGGCTCTAAATGGCTCAAATATTTCCACGCCTCCCAGCTCAAAGAATGGTATGGAAAGCCAGGGGGGCCTGATCCTCCATATCCCTGTGCGCCCCAAAAGGCATCCGTCTCCAAGGTTGCCCCCACGCCTCTTTCAAGGCACCTCCGTCCCAGTCCTATGCTTACTGGCCCCAAACAGATCTCTCTCCCCAAGCACCGCCCTATCCATCACGATGTTGATCTGTTTGACTCCTTTTTGTCACTGCAGATGGGTTGATCGCTGCCCTCTCCTCTTTTTAGGTTCTCTCCCTCCCCACTCCTACTGCATTTGTGTTTGGATTGGTTTGATTTTTGAGAAGATGTGGGTGAGCCCCCTTCCCCTGATTGCTCTCTTGTACTTGTGTGTTCCTTTTGTAATTGCACAGTTGCAAATCCCCTACTGGGATTGCAAGCTGGGAACTGCCCCCATGACTCTCTGATCTGCAAAGTTATGAGTCATTTTATGAACACCTCAAACCCTGGTGTTTTGACAGCTTTTTCCTTTTTTATTTATTTATTTTATTTATTTATTTTATTTATTTATTAATTAGATTTTTATACCGCCCTATCCCCGAGGGGCTCCGGGTGGTGTACAACAATAATGGTCCCCAATGTTATGCTGCCCTCCTTCCGCTCAAGCCCATTGCATTGTTGCTCATACGGGTGCATCGAAGACCTTTTGTTATACCCATGAACCTTCTCCCTGTCCTTCCATGCCAATGATGTGCAAACCCCTCAAATCTGCCCTTCGTTCTGCTCTCTCTGGCAACCTGCCTTCAGAGGAGCTTAAGAATCACTGTGAAATTGCTTTAGTCTCCACTGATGTTTGGAATGTAGGAGACCCTCTAACTGTTGTTGTTGCTGTAGGCATGTTTGCTTCCCGTTATGCTACTGATTTTTTCTCTGTCTCCCTGATTGCCCCCTCTGGTTTGACCTGCTCCCTGGTTATGGCCGATTGGCAAGCCATTCAATGGTTGCTTCCAGGTGATGACCTCCTGACTACTGGTCCACCTGACTGGTTTGTTGTGCTTAATGGGTCACATTGTGATAAGCGCTCTGCCTCCTTTCCCTTCCGTTCTATTGGAATCCTCTCTTTTTCTCTCCCTCATGACCTTAGCCACTATATGCTGTTGCTTGGCAACCGCTCTCTCACTAATTTTTCCTTTGACCCACTTATACGTGATGCGGACTCCCTCCACCACAGTGCCTTTGTTGGCTCTCATGTTCTGAAAATGGATGTCCAGGAAACAGTTTTAATTCAGCCTCAAATGTCACTCAAGAAAGTCGTTGTTAGCCTTCATGGTCTCAATACTTCTGCTGTTGTCCTGTATTGTAAGGGTCTAGTACCCCAGTCAATTACAAGACTCAAAAATGGCCTCAAGAGCTTTATTAGAACTGTGTCTACCCTATGGCCAGATAGCTGAGACTGAAGTTCCAGCTCCCTGGTTCCCAGTATAAACTCCTTCCTTGAGATTATGTGTATGGTTGGAGTTAGATAGCCCCCACCTTTGCATTCCCCCAATATCAGCATGTGAAAGGACAGTTGAAGACAGTTGCGGTAGTTACATTGTATTGGGAATGGCTGGGCTACTCCCAGAGAAAGATAGATAGGGAGAGCAGGTAAACTATAATTACAGCAGAAACAAAAGACACAGGTCTCTGGCCTTGGGCAATGATGATACAAGTCCAGCTGCAGCCAAACATGCCCAGGCATGTTACGTGCGCTTTGGCAGGCCCATGATGGCAGCGCCTGACATGTATTGTGATTCCTATTTACAGCCCAGTATTTCTGGTTGGAATGCTTGGATTCAACTCTGGCAGGGCACTTCTAAACTGCGTCATCACCCCAAGCATGCCATGGCTGATTGGCTGGCCCCTGTTGGAGCTGGCGCCTCTCTAATTGATGCCGCTAATATTGAAATCCAAGCTAATAAACTCTCCTATGCAATCATTGATGTTTCTCAATTGGGTATCCCCATCACTCAATCATTGAATACCTTAGCCGCTAACCACCACTCTGTTAGTGATATTTTGCTATCCTGGCAGAACCTCATCACCTCTCATTTTAAATCCTTGACCAATTCTATTATTTCCCTCCAGTCCAATATTTCCAAATCCCTTGCCTGTACTCAAGCCCACTCCCTGAACCTTGCTTTTATTATGAACCTCATTTGAGACTCCTACAATGGACACCTTCCCAAGGAAATTAAACAGCTCATGTACCATAGCCTCTCCTCTGCTGAACGTGCTTTAAACCATTCGTGGACTCCGCTTAATGCCACCTTCGATCAGGGGCATAATGAGGAAAACTGTAGCCCTGGGCAAAACCTGAGTTGGATGCCCCCCCCCCCCCCCATGGGCGGCCATTCCACCACAACCAAAAAATTTTTGCACCAGGACATTGGTGCATGCAGGGGGTGCATTTTTAGACATATCAGCACCAAAATTTCCGTATATCATCAGGAGACTGTCCTTATGCTACCCGCCAGGTTTGGTGAGGTTTGGTTCAAGGAGTCCAAAGTTATGGACTCCCAAAGGGGGTGCCCCATCCCCCATTGTTTCCAATGGCAGCTAATCTGTTCACAATTCCGTGTACAATGGAATGGTCAAATTTTTTTAATCTATATTATATTTTTATAAATGAAGTGTGATCTTAGAATGTAAAATTACTCATAGACGGCATGTACAACTCTTTTAAATTAAATAACAGTCTATATTCACGCTTGTATACCTTATGCCAATAAAGGTGTAAGGAACCTCAAAGGACCCGAAATCAAGTAACTTTGAATAGTTCTTTATTTCATAAACTTCAGGAGTCACAATACACGGAATGCAGATTCTGACCTTCCCCAGATCAGGTCGCCTCTTTTACGGGCAAAATGGCTCCTCCCCGAACTCCCAAATACAATTCCCACGACAGAAAAAGACAAGCTTCAAACATATATGATAAGCACAGACAGCAAGGTTAACTCCAGCAGTCACCCTGGGCATACAGCCCAGACCGTGGAATGTTCCAAGGCCAGGCTGGCTGAACAGAAACACACATCAAACCACAACCTTACACTCCGCCTCCCTTACGAAAGTTCCCTCCCCACCTGGTGTGAGGAACCTCAAAGGACTCGAAACAAAGTAAATGAGTTTAGTTCGTTTATTTCATAAGCTTCAATGATCGTAATACACGGAATGCAGATTCTGACTTTCCCGGGCTTAAGGTGTCGCTTTTACGGACCCTTCAGCCACCTCCCCCAAACACCCCAACAGAATTCCCACGACAGGATAGAAACAAGCTTCAAACACACAAGATAACCACAGCAAGGTTAAGGTCACATCCACCCCGGGCACGGGGCTTCAGAATGAGGAATGCTTTTAAGGACAGGCAGGTATAGCGAGGCAGAAACTAACCTCTACCCTTACACTCCGCTTTCATTTAAAACCCCCTCTCCACTCTGGTTTACGAGGGAAAGCCCCTATGGAAAGCAGCCACATCAAAGGGGCGGCGTCAATATTTTCAACATACACCCATTGATTATGGCCCGAGAGTGGATCCTTCCACCCAGGACACCAAATATTGCAAACGCTATGCGTATGCAATAAGAATCCAGAATAGCGTGCATTTACTTTCAGAGGTACTTCGAAGCCATCAACCATCACCTATGGGGAAACCTCCGTTGGGTCGTGCCCTACATCTGAATCTGGAGCCCATGGAGTAAGTTTAGAATGAAATACAGGGTGAAGATTACTATGAGAATCTGGGGCAACTCCAACTTAGGAGTATCAAGACCATTGATCACTTGGGTGATCCCAAACCACCTGCGAATTTCTCGCCTAGCTTGGAATGATTATGCACATCCCCAAGGTTTCCTTTTTTGGTGGGCATTTAAAATGTAAACCCAATGCCCACTTGCAGAGGAAAATCCATCCTATGTTTGTCCGCTTGTCTTTTTTGGGCTTCCTGCGCTTGCGAAAGCGAGGAGGAAACGGATTTCCAGACTTCAGCCAGAGACCGGATCCAGTCACCAAAGTCAGGGGGTTGGAGCACATGATCAGGGAGCTGGGGTAATGGGGGGAACGAATGACCCGAGACCACTTCAAACGGAGTTTTATTGGTGCTGCTGTGAACCGTGTTGTTGTAGGCATACTCGGCGAAGGGAAGAAGCTCCGTCCAGTTATCCTGATGATAGTTGGTGTAACAACGTAGGTACTGCTCTAGCGTTCTGTTGGTCCGTTCGGTCTGGCCGTCACTTTGCACGTGGTACGGGGCAGCCACAGCCGAAGCTGTTCCCAACAACTCCAGGAAAGCTTTCCAAAACTTAGATATGAACTGCGGGCCCCTGTCGGAGATCACTCTCTCCGGCGATGAGTGCAAACGATAGATATGTTGAATAAACAATTTGGCCAATTTAGGCACCGAGGGAATGGTGGAACATGGAACGAAGTGCGCCTGTTTAGAAAAGAGGTCCACCACCACCCATAACACTGTATTACCATGGCTTTCGGGGAGATCTGTGATGAAATCCATGGAAATCACTTGCCACGGCCGGGCCGCCGGGGGGATGGGGTGTAGTAATCCGTGAGGCTTACCAGGGATGGCCTTAGCCTCTGCGCACGTCGGACACCCTTTTATGTATGCCTCAATGTCCTTGCGCATGGTGCGCCACCAAAATTGCCTCCTAAGTAAGTGGAGCGTTTTCAAAAATCCAAAGTGTCCCGCTTGTCGGGCGTCATGGCCAGCCAGTAGAACCTGCTTACGTAGGGCCGGTGGGACGTACCAGCAGTCACCCCGTCTCCAAACTCACCCTTGCAACTGCAGGAGGGGGTTGGATTCATCTTTTGGAATGTCCTGTCGTCCCGCCTCCTCCAGGTGACGTAGAAATGGAGATACAACGTCCGAGACATTCATGGGGGGGTGTATCGGGGCAGTAACTGTCTGGTATTGGGTTACCGCCAAGCCCAATTGAGAGGGTGTGAGAATAGTGTGAGGCATGGCGTGTAAGGAGGTGTCCGTCCCCTTGGGGAGGCGGGACAGGGCGTCAGCTAATTTGTTGCTATTACCAGGGAAGAAATGGATGGTGAAGTTGAATCTGGAGAAAAAGTCCGCCCATCTTAATTGTTTGACCGACATTTTGAGTGGAGTAGATAAAGCTGCCAAGTTTTTATGATCCAACCAAACCTGGAACAGGCGAGTGGCGCCTTCCAGCCAATGCTGCCACGTAGACAGAGCCTCCTTAATGGCTGCCGTTTCTTTATCCCCAACCGTCCAGTTGAGTTCGGGGCCGGACAGTTTTTTCGATAAATAAACACACGGTACGAGTTTGTTATCCTTATTTTTCTGCAAGAGTGCTGCTCCTAGGGCTTTATCCGAAGCATCGACAAAGTGGGATCTGGGTGTTTCAAAATGGGCTCGGTAGTAAAAGCTGTCTTAAGAGCCTGAAACGACTTTTGACAATCAGGGGACCAGGAGAGGGAAGCCCCGGGTTTCGATGCCTGGGGTCCCTTTCCCTTGGTGCGCAGTAAGTCTGTGAGTGGTAGAGCAAGCTTAGCAAATTGGGGAATAAAATCTCGATAAAAGTTCGCAAATCCTAGAAACGATTGAAGTTCCTTACGGGTGGTGGGTATCGGCCAATTCACTACAGCTGCAACTTTTGCCGGATCCATCTCCAGGCCCTCTGGAGAGATCCGATACCCTAAGTAATCCATGGAGGTCTGGTGGAAGGCACATTTGGACAGTTTTGCGAACAGGGAGTTATCAAGCAGACGTTGCAACACAGCCCTGACCAGACGTTCATGCTCTTCCATCGTTTGGGAATATATTAGAACGTCATCCAAATACACCACCACCCCTTTGAACAGAAAATCTTGTAGGACGTCGTTAATAAGTGACATGAAAGCCCCTGGGGCACTGGATAATCCGAATGGCATTACAAGATATTCATACTGGCCAAATTTAGTATTAAATGCTGTTAAATGCTCGAATCCCTCAGCAATTCGTACTCGGTAATAGGCCTCCCTCAGGTCCAGTTTGGTGAAAATACGCCCCTTTCCCAAGGCATCGAGCAGGTCCTTGATGAGGGGCAAGGGGTATTTATTTGACAGCGAAACAGCGTTGAGACCACGATAATCAGTGCACAGACGTAGGGTTCCATCTTTCTTTTTCACAAACAAAACGGGGGCTGCGTGAGTGCTCTTGGTGGCTCGGCGAATGAAACCGCGAGCCAGATTCTTATCGAGAAAGGCTCGAAGCTCCTTCTCCTCGGTTGGGCTCATCCGATATATTCTACCTTTGGGGAGTTGTGCCCCTGGGACCAAGAGGATTTTACAGTCTGTGTCCCTATGGGGGGGAGTTGATCGCACTCCTGTTCTGCAAAGACTTTGGCTAAATCCCAGTACTGTTTGGGAACTCCGGCCAGTTCCGGGCTCGGGTCGATGGCTAGAGCCATTGCCTGGGGCGCATCGGGGTCTTCTTCAGCCTCTGCCGGTGGCTCACCCTCGTGCATGTGATCCCCACAAGGAGGATCGGTGAATCGGACTATGCGTTGCCCCCAGAAGATGGTGGGTTCATGGGAGAGAAGCCAGGGCATGCCCAGCACTATGGGATGTTTGGCGACTGGAGCCAGAATGAAGCTACGTCTTTCCCAGTGTTCAGCACATCGCAGGAGCACTGGTTGGGTTTTGAAACGGGCCGGACCGTCGGTGCCCAACGGGCTGCCATCCAATTGAGTAAAGGGAATTGGTTTGGCCAATGCTATACGTTCGAGCCCTAGTTGCTCAGCCACCTGAGGCCTCATAAGGCAGTGGGAGCAACCGGAGTCTACGAGAGCTCGTGCCAGAATATGGGTGTGCTTGGAGGTATTGGTCAGCGTGGTCATAATAGTTATGGGGGCTCCCCCTTCACTCACCGCATCTGGCGCAGGAACCTCTTCCGCGGGACCCGACGAGAGGCTCACCCCTTCAGGTTCGGTGTCATCGGCTTCCCCGGGCTCGTCATCATAGGTGGTTTGCGCAGCTCCTTGGGGCCCCCGAGGACCTGTCTTGTGAGGAGTTCGTGCCGTTGACTTGCGGGGAGCGGGGACAGGCGCCTTTTGTTTTTTCGGGCAGTTGGCCGCCATGTGGCCTGGGCCCCCACAATATAAACATAACCCGAGGCGGCGGCGGCGCTCAGAGGTGGATTCGGCTGCCGGCGGTCCTGCACTCGCCTTCTTCTGTGGGGCAGCCGTCACTGCCGGTTTGGCAGGAGGTTTGGTCGGAGCGGTTTTCCCCGTCTTGGAACGATTGAGACGGGCCGCAATAAGGTTGCCGGTTGTAATCCATTCCGCAATGGTCTGTGGTTCACGCACCATGCATGCCCAGGTGCAGATTTCCGAGTCGACAGCGTCGTGGAAGTATTCACACTTCATGCGTTCGGGCCAGTCCGGGAGTTTGCTCGCGGCCAACCGGAATTCTCGGGCGAACTCTGCAAAGGTTTTATTACCCTGCTTGAGAGTTTTAATAGTCTTGATGGCTTTGTTCACCTCCTCCGGATCTTGAAAACGTAGTCGCAACCCTTGAAGTAAAGCTGCCACGGTTTGAAGTTCAGGGGCCCCTGCTACTTCATGCAACTCCACAAACCATTCTGCCGCATCTCCATCCAGCACGGATCCAATGTCACGCACCTTCTCGGCTTCGGATCTATAAAGATCATCAAACTCAAGCATGTGTGCGTCGAGTTGCAGGATGAAATATGGCAATCTGGAAGCCGTCCCATCAAAACGTGCAGGAATGTGAGGGCGAGGGTAACCCCTACCGGCTCGTGGAACTGGGGCCGGGACTTGTGCGGGCGGTGGTTGCGCCGCCTGCGCCCCTGGACCGGGGGCTGGAGGTTGCACCGGGAGTAGGACTCTACGTTGGGGTAGGGGAGCAGTACGATCAGGGGCGATGGGCCGGCGAGTCGCACCGCCGGTGCTGGGTAGAGTCACTGGTGGCGCTTCGAGATTTCTCTGGAGCGTCGCTTCCCTTGCCGCCAACTCCCTCTCACGACGTGTGAGAGCCTCCCGTTCGCGTTGCAGCCTATCCCGTTCTCTGCGTTGCAGTTCCGCCTCGACTACTCCTTGGTTTTCCAGCGCTTTAAGGCACTCGCGTTGGCGCTGGAGCTCGAGTCTGGAGTGTTCTAGGACTCGATCACGGGAAGTGAGGTCTTTGAGGAACTGGTCTCTCAGGACATCCTTCTCTCGTGAAAGTTCCGCTTCCACGGCTCGGCGCTGCTGTTCACGTTCTTGTTCGAAAGCTAATCGCTCACTTTCAAAGGCTTCCCGCTCCTGCTCCCGTTCCTGTTCTAAGGCTTCGCGCTCTTTTTCGAGAGCTATCCGTTCCTGCTCCCAGTCCCGTTTGGTTCTCTCGAGGGCTTCTAGCTGTTCCCAAAGATCCGAAACCGGGGGACGCCGTGCATCCGTGGCCGGTAGGGCAGTAGCCCCCATAAACTCAGACCTGGAGGCACGGGCACCGTCAAGGGGCATGGCCGCCGCTCCCTCGAGATCCGTTAAGTCCGGAGGGTCGCGGGTACGGGCATCTTCTGCGAAAGTGAGCCTGAGTCTGGAAGTTTTAGGTAACTCCAACACTTCCTCCTCAGAGTCCTGGGTCGTTGGGGGGCACGAGCCTTTCGGGCGCGCTCCGGTGCTCTGCCAGTGATCTTCGGGAGGGGGATCCTCGAGGTATTGATCCAGAAATCTTGCCAGGGACTCCTCGGTGTCCCCGTGGATGGTTGATACCCCGATTTCCTCCTCGACCCGTCGCATCACCGGTTTGTAATCCATATGCTGGCGGGTGGTGAAATGTTGCCCCAGGGGGGCACGATCCATCGACACCCCGCCACCAGGATCGTAGAAATCCTGACGCACTTCCAGGCGGCCGGCCGAAACCGTGCACCGAGCCATCAGGGGGGCTTCTTCCACTTGCTCATGCAGTTGGAGGAAGGCTAAGCTCCGGCTGAGCCGAGGCTTAGAGAGGGTCACCAGGGAGACGTGTTCCGCTGGCTCCTCCAGAGAGACCGTCGTGTGGAAGGAAGATATGGAGCCCTCTTTGGGGGCTACCACAGTCTTGTCGCCTTCCAATTGCGACGAACTCTCGGTGTTCAATCCCTGCATGTCGTTGGGCATCAGGGATCCACAAAACGGATGGAAAATGGTAGTGAACCAAAATCAACCCGAAGATAGAGAAGTGAGAATCCGCATAATGTAAGGAACCTCAAAGGACTCGAAACAAAGTAACTGAGTTCAGTTCGTTTATTTCATAAACTTCAATGATCGCAATACACGGAATGCGGATTCTGACTTTCCCGGGTTTAAGATGTCGCTTTTATGGACCCTTCAGCCACCTCCCCCAAACGTCCCAGCAGAATTCCCACGACAGGATAGAAACAAGCTTCAAACACACAAGATAACCACAGCAAGGTTAAGGCCACAACCACCCCGGGCACGAAGCCCAGAACGAGGAATGCGCCAAGGACAGGCAGAAGGAGCAGAAACTAACCCCTACCCTTACACCTGGCATGTGGGGAAAGGATTTATGAAAAGCAGAAATCAGTGAGGAGGCATCAATATTTTCAACATAAATCCACTGGTTATGGCCGGAAGGATATCCCACCCATGAAACTAAGTATTGCAAGCGCTTGCGGGAATAACGAGAGTCCAGAATAGCATCAATCTCATAGTGCTTGTGGCCGTCAATAATCACTGGTGGGGTGCCTCCGTTCGGTCGTGCCAGGCATCGGAATCTGGAGCCCGCTTGAGTAAGCTAGAATGAAAAACAGGGTGAATGTTACTCAACGAATTTGGCAATTCTAACCGAGCAGTCACATCATTGATCACTTGGGTGATCCGGAAGGGACCTATGAATTTCTTGCCCAGCTTGGAATATTTGTGCACGTCCCTAAGGTTTTTTGTGGATAAATAAACCCATGTCCCAATCTGCAAAGGAAAGTCAGAGCGATGTTTGTCTGCTTGGGTTTTTTGCGCCTCCTGCGCTTGTGTGAGCGAAGAGGACACGGTCTTCCAGCCCTCAGCTAAAGACTGGATCCAGTCGCCAAATTCGGGGGGCTGCAACGCCTGGTCTGGGAGTTGAGGCAGGGGAGGGTAAGAACGACCTGACACCACTTCAAAGGGGGTTTTGTTGGTGCTACTATGAATTGCATTATTATAGGCGTATTCAGCAAAGGGCAGTAGCTTGGACCAGTTATCTTGATGATAATTGGTGTAGCAACGTAGGTACTGTTCCAGGGTTCTGTTGGTCCGTTCCGTCTGGCCGTCACTTTGCACGTGGTACGGGGCAGCGACAGCTGAAGTGGTTCCCAGAATCTCCAGGAATGCCTTCCAAAACTTGGATATGAACTGGGGGCCGCGGTCGGAGATCACCTTCTCAGGCAAGGAGTGCAAACTGTAGATATGTTGAATAAACAATTTCGCTAACTTGGGCGCCGAAGGAATGGTGGGGCATGGAATAAAATGCGCCTGTTTCGAAAAGAGATCCACCACCACCCACAGAACGGTATTTCCATGGCTTTCAGGGAGATCCGTGATAAAATCCATGGCGATCACTTGCCAGGGCTTGGAAGGTGAAGAGATGGGATGCAATAACCCATGGGGTTTGCCCGGGATAGACTTGGCTTCAGCACACGTCGGGCAACCTCTAATATATGCTTCAATGTCTTTGCGCATGGTGCGCCACCAAAATTGACGCCTGAGCAAGTGGAGTGTTTTTAAAAATCCAAAATGTCCCACTTGCCTGGCATCGTGGCCCGCCATCAGGACCTGCTTACGTAGCGTCGGCGGGAGTACCAACAGTCTCCCCTCCTCCAAACTCCCCCCCTCAGTTGCAGGAGGGGGTCGGATTCCCCCGCTGGGACGTCTTGCCGCCCCGCCTCCTCTAACTGGCGTAGGAAAGGCGAGACGACTTCTGGAATGCTCGGTGGGGGTGGAGGAGTAGGTGCGGATGTTTGGGATTGGGTGACTGCCAATCCCAATTGTGAGGGCGAGAGAATGGTACG
>NW_025950498.1:0-14259 GCF_021028975.2 Sphaerodactylus townsendi
GCCAGCATGGCCAATTGGCCATGCTGGAAGGGGCTGATGGGAATTGTAGTCCATAACATCTGGAGTGCCAAAGGTTCGCCACCACTGTCATAGAGCATGGATGGAAGTCATTCAAACTGTCACCTCATTACAACTGGTCTGGGGAATCTAGAACCTGAAAAATCAGTTTGAGGGTTCCTTGGGGACAGCGCAATGCTTGTGGCTACAAATGTGTACCCCGACTCTAGAGCCAGCCTTGATCTGAAAGCTAGTGGGCTCTCTACCAAACAACAGGCCTCTTGTCACTGGGCCAAGCATTTTCTTCCCCTCCCTGGGAACGGACATGTGACTCGGTTTCATTCTCTATCTTTTGGGCAGCAATCCCTAGAAGGATGCAGGTACAGAAAACAAACCCAAAAAATCCGGCCACTTGATTAGTGTTAGAGCAAGTCTACCATTAGAAAGTATTCAGTACTCATCTTGGAGTGCCTGATTCCTACCTCTGAATCATCTAGCCCAGCCCTACTGTGCCATTCTGTCTGGTAAAAAAGACATTTGGTTTCAGAAGACTGTTTCAGGGCCATTAATTTCTCACCCTCCTTTAATCACCAATAGAGGGAAGAGTCAGCCAGTTCAGCGGAAGGAAAGCTGTGGGATTTGCTTCCAAACTTAGCCTGTTTCTACATTCAAAAGCATCAAATGGGTAAAGATTTCTATGGTCTGTACCATTTCAGGCTGCAGATTGGGAAGGGGTGTATTGCAAATCCTATGAAGAAACAACTCTCTGCATACAGACATCTAACTTGTCAGCAACAAAGCTTCTGCCCAATGTTTCCCCATGTGTGCTACATTTCTAAAGGCAGAGAGTTTTTTCTCCACCCCATCCCCCACCCCTCCCTATACTTGAGGCCGGAAGCATTCAGCCCATATAAAGCCTTTGAAATCTTGCTGAAATGTAGAAACTCTTCTTGACACAAAGGAATTTTCGCCCCTTTACCAGGGAGCAGACATATTCCAACTGAAGACCTATTGGTCCCCTTCTATTAGACTGGAGTGCAACCCACAAATTTCTCTCCTTTTACAATTTTTTTAAAGATTTCCATTACTAGGACATTACAGGGACAGAATCAGTTTGCCCCTGGATGAACCCCGAAAGCATTTTTAGCCTTTCCAGTTCGCACCCAGCGCTCTCCCTAAAAATCTGGTACTGCAATAGCAGCAATTACACATTTCCATAGTGCGACTGTAGTGATTATTAACGAAAAGAAAAATTACAGCCTAGTTCTCATTGTGCACATCCATTAACACATCATCACAAGCTTAAATGTTCTGTGCCAAACTGCACATACATTGGTATTTGTTCACACAGTAAACCATAGAAACGCACTGGCCCTGATGGCTAGCTGCTGTGGACTCACAGACCCAGTATTTTAATTAATTCGCGTTGGCGAAGGCTCTTCAGTAAGCAAGGTTCTCGTGACCCTTACCGTGCGCCCGCAGGCCAGGGAGGAGACCCCGAGAGCAATTAGACACTGCCAACTCTGAAGGGGGAGAGAGAGAAAAAAAATCACAAATTAGTTGTGGGTTTCTGTATGTTTGCTTTGTTTTTTTTTAAAAGAGATACCAATAGCATTGACTGCTGCAAGGTGTTTTTGGCAGCCCACCATACCCAGGCCTCTTCCGCACATGCCGAATAATACACTTTCAATCACAACGGTTTGCAAGTGGATTTGGCTATTCCGCACAGTAAAATCTAGCTGCAAAGTGCATTCAAAGTGGATTGAAAGGGCTTTATTCTGCATGTGTGGCCTAACATTGAGTATCGTCCCTGCATTTCTGTATGTTTGTTTTGTTTTTTAAAAGAGATACCAATAGCATTGACTGCTGCAAGGTGTTTTTGGCAGCCCATCATACTAAGGCAACAAAAACAACAAGCCTTTATAGGCATTCAAAACCAGACAAAATTCCAAAGTAAAACAAGATTAAAAAACACAGTTAAATTTACTAATTTCCAGTATAAAATTTGCAAGTCTCACAAAAGAGCACATCAGAGCTGTTCAGGAGGTTGGGAATCTTGTAACACTCTTGCCACTGAGAACATTGCAAGAAAATGGAATTCATGTATTTCATGAGTATCTTGTCATATTTAGGGCATACAAACAGAGAACTGTCGAGTGTTTCAACCATAACCAGATCACAAGAACAAACCCTTTTAGAACGTTCTATATTCTTAAATCTCCCCTCCAGAAGAGCTGATGGCAACACATTGCTAAGGCCCCTTCCGCACCTGAAGAATAATGCACTTTCAATCCACTTTCACCATCGTTTGCAAGTGCATTTTGCTAGTCTGCACAGTAAAATCCGGCTGCAAAGTGGACTGAAAGTGCATTATTCTGCATGTGCGGACTAACACGGAGTATTATCCCTGTGTGCTCAAAGAGCTTCTCTCCATATTGCCTATGTGATGACTGCGTGCCACTTGCCCCTCTAGGTGCTTTTTCCTACAAATTGTTCCTTCTCAACCCCACTGGGGAGGACAAGCACCGGTCAAGATTCGGGGGCAAGAGAGAGTCATCTGATTCTGTGCTCCAAGGAACAGCAAACTTTGGTTGCTTAGCCATAGAGCCGAATCTAGTTTCCCAACTGATGAAACCTGAGCTTGCGGATTAAAAATCACATAATTAATATATCCAATTTGCATATTTATGTTTTGGGTTTTATGCAGTGGCGGAACCACAAGGGGACGGGGGGTGAGCCGTGCACCAGGTGCACACCTGGGGGCGCGGAAAATCGCCCCAGGCCCCTCCCTATTCCCCGCGCAGCCCCCCCCCCGGCACCTCCCCACCCCCCTTCCCACGCTTACCGTAGTTCCTTTCCTTTTCCTAGAACTTTTTCAGGCTGAAAAAAGAGGCCTGTTCACAGTACAGGCTAAAAACGGCCTGAGGAATTACAGTTCACAGGAGACCTTGGGGCTCACAAGGTCTCCTGGGAAGTATAGTTCCCATCAGGCCGTTTTTAAGCCTGAAAAAGTTCTAGGAAAAGGAAAGGAACTACGGTAAGTGTGGGAAGGGGGGCGCCATGGGGGCGGGGTGGAAAATGTAGACTGCGCACCAAGCGCAGTTTGGCCCAGCTACACCTCTGGTTTTCTGCAATGTTCCTAGACTGGCTGCATTGACACTTTGGAACAGCCAGCCAAATATGTTGCAGAAAGCTCCTACATTTTCCGTAAAAGGTGAATAGAATAGAGGAATTCATTTGAGGTGACTTTGGCAGAAATAACTAAGGAATTTTTTGGGCAGCTGCCGGTGACAATGTTGTAGTGTTACCTTGGTGTATTTTAATGCGTGTGTTTAGCTATGTTTTTAAGTGTGTTTAGTTTCTGTAAGACAGGAACTGTGTAATGCATATCAAATGAATGCATGAATGAATGAATGAATGAATGAATGAATGAATGAATGAATGAATGAATGAATGAATGAATGAATGAATGAATGAATGAATGAATGAATGAATGCGTATGTACTGCAACAGCCACCATCTTAGACAGGAGTGCTTCTTTAACCCGGATACTTATTACTAGTCTGTATTTATGTAGCAGATTTATATACTTAAAAAAAAAAACCTTTCAATGTGGCATGCGACATAACATTAAAACAATTAAACTGGTGGTGGTGGAAAGGGCAAGTCACAGCTGACATGGTGACGCCACACAATTTTCAAGGCAAGAGATGGTCAGAGGCAGTTTGTCATTGCCCGTGTCTGTCTCACGATCCTGGTATTCTTTGGAGGTCTCCCATCCCAATACAAGCCAGGGCCTACCCTGCTTAGCCTCTGGGATCTGATGAGTAATCAAACTAGAAGCCACAAAGATTTAACTGCCTTATAAAAATATTCACACACATATACCAGTTATAAAAATCAACAACCAACATATTAAATGCTCAAGAACCTAAGGGCTCTCTTCCGTAAACTAACAAGTCAGGTAAACAGCCCACTTTAAAAAAAAAAAAAGCCCACCCAATTTCGTGGAAACACGAATTTTTCAGCAGATCAAAAGGGTTTTTTTTAAAAAAATCAGTTAATCTAACTGATCCACTTAAACCCGTTCACTGGAACCCGTTAATTTAACCAAACCATTAATTCAGCCAAGCCCTTAAACCTAGTGGGTCGCTAACCATATTAAAAGCATGAGAGCTGGGGGGGGGGAAATAAACATTAGGAGTTTATGAAACGCAAGGCCAACCTTCCAAGGAAATTGTGAGATCTTTTTTGACCCCCACAACACTGTTTCAAGGGCAACTGCAACCACTGGGTTGGTTTTATTCTCCCTCTCTCTCCTCTGTCTTTAAAATTATTCCTCTTTTCTCCTTCACGTGTGTGTGTGTATGGCTTCGCCTCCCACAGAAGGGAGCCATTTTGGGATTATGCCTACCACTTTACCTCAGAAAGTGTCTCAAAGCTCAAAAAGATTGGGGATCCTTCGGGTAGGAGGCTGCAGAGGGGAGGGTAAGAACATAAGAACAAGCCAGCTGGATCAGACCAAAGTCCATCTAGTCCAGCTCTCTGCTACTCGCAGTGGCCCACCAGGTGCCTTCGGGAGCTCACATGTAGGATGTGAACGCAATGGCCTTCTGCGGCTGTTGCTCCCGATCACCTGGTCTGTTGAGGCATTTGCAATCTCAGATCAAGGAGGATCAAGATTGGTAGCCATAAATCGACTTCTCCTCCATAAATCTGTCCAAGCCCCTTTTAAAGCTATCCAGGTTAGTGGCCATCACCACCTCCTGTGGCAGCATATTCCAAACACCAATCACACGTTGCGTGAAGAAGTGTTTCCTTTTATTAGTTCTAATTCTTCCCCCCAGCATTTTCAATGTATGCCCCCTGGTTCTAGTATTGTGAGAAAGAGAGAAAAAATTCTCTCTGTCAACATTTTCTACCCCATGCATAATTTTGTAGACTTGGATCATATCCCCCCTCAGACGTCTCCTCTCCAAACTAAAGAGTCCCAAATGCTGCAGCCTCTCCTCATAGGGAAGGTGCTCCAGTCCCTCAATCATCCTTGTTGCCCTTCTCTGCACTTTTTCTATCATTATCCGCTTGAGATGCAGCAGCCAGAACTGGACACAGTACTCCAAGTGCGGTCGCACCACTGCTTTATATAAGGGCATGACAATCTTTGCAGTTTTATTCTCAATTCCTTTCCTAATGATCCCCAGCATAGAGTTTGCCTTTTTTACAGCTGCCATGCATTGAGTTGACATTCCCATGGAACTATCAACTAAGACGCCTAAATCCTTTCCCTGGTCTGTGACTGATAGCACTGACCCCTGTAGCGTGTATGTGAAGTTTGGATTTTTTGCCCCTATGTGCATCACTTTGCATTTTGCTACATTGAACTGCATTTGCCATTTCTTAGCCCACAGGGTAGTAAAATGACCTTTTTGGCCTCTTTCTTCAGTGAAGCTGTGCTGATAAAGATGAGAGAGGAGACCAATTTCATCTTTTTCCCTGGCAACCTCCTAACCACTGTGGCTATTGGTCCATGTGGGTCCTATGACCCCGACAATAAACTTTCCCAGGGTCAGAAAGGGCTGCTAGTTGGTGGGAAATGGGAAAGATCCATGGCCGCCAACGCCTTCCACGGATGGAACCACGGATGGAACCCACAGAATAAAAATGAAGAGGCTCTGCTCTCAGTCAACCATAAAAACCATGAAGGGACAGATACAGAGAACAAAGCAACCATCATGGTATGGACAGCTCAGACGAGTTTGGACTATAGAAGTTAACTCTGTAATCAGCTTTTCTTGTTGAGATTCAAGTAGGATTGCATAGTAAATCAAGTGCAATTGATTTTACTGCCCCCCACTGAAACTGAAATCGGAATTGAAATTGAGGCTGCCAACTTCCATCCTCTGTCATCTTGGTCGGGCCCACTGTTGATTCCATCTGGGCCCGCCTGTTCCCTCCCTTTCTTCTTCTTTTTTCTTCTTTTATTGTTTCCTTTTCTTTTAGCCTTGGGATCGAGCGCCTGTTTTAAACTGTTTAAATTGTTTAAACTGTTGAGCTGTTTTAAACTGTGTAACTGCTGCTGGAGTTTTAAATGTGTTAAGTTATGTTGTTTGAGTTGCTGTTGGAGAACAGCCATGTTGGGAGCCGCCTCGAGCCCTTCGGGGAAGAGGCGGCCTATAAGTCTAAAATATAAATAAATAAAAATAAATAAATTGTCAGGACATCCAAAGAATAATACAACAGGGTTTGGGCTACAGAAATCTGAAAACAAACAGAAACCTCAACCAGTGCTGAATCAAAGAAGAAGAGAACAGTTTGGATTTATATCCCACCTTTCTCTCCTGTGAGGAGACTCAAGGTGGCTTACAAGCTCCTTTTCCTTCCTCTCCTCACAACAGACACCTTGTGAGGCAGGTGGGGCTGAGAGCGTTCCGAAGAACTGTGACTAGCCCAAGGTCACCCAGCAGGAATGTAGGAGTGCAGAAACACATCTGGTTCACCAGATAAGCCTCGGCCACTCAGGTGAGTGAGTGAGGAATCAAACCCAGTTCTCCAAAGAGCAGGAGCTTTCAACATGCAACCTACTAAATCTGGAACATATTTACAGGGTTAGGAAGCAAGACAATGGTGCAAGTCAGTCTTTTATCAGTGACCCTTTCTGACAATTCCATTACAGTTAATGAGGAAAATGCCCACCATTTTCACTATAGCCCTTTCCATACATGCAGAATAATCCACTTTCATAATTGTTTGCAAGTGGATTTTGCTAGTGGATTTCTCACAATACTAGATCCAGGGAGCATCCATTGAAAATGCTGGGGGGAAGAATTAGGACTAATAAAAGGAAACACTTCTTCACGCAACGTGTGATTGGTGTTTGGAATATGCTGCCACGGGAGGTGGTGATGGCCACTCACCTGGATAGCTTTCAAAGGGGCTTGGGCAGATTTATGGAGGAGAAGTCGATTTATGGCTACCAATCTTGATCCTCCTTGATCTGAGATTGCAAATGCCTTAACAGACCAGGTGCTCAGGAGCAACAGCCGCAGAAGGCCATTGCTTTCACCTCCTGCATGTGAGCTCCCAAAGGCACCTGGTGGGCCACTGCGAGTAGCAGAGAGCTGGACTAGATGGACTCTGGCCTGATCCAGCAGACTTGTTCTTATGCTCTTATGCTATTCTGCACAGCTGCAAAGTGGATTGAAAGTGCATTATTCTGCATGAGTGTAAGGGGCCTATGGGGTACTTTTGTCTCTGCACAGAATGAACTGCACTGCATCTACCAGATCCACCAGTACCACCACCTCCTCTCCATCCCCCACCCCACCCCCCACCCACAAATTTTATGAGCAAGGGCTATTCCAACCAGTTCCAGCACAGGAAACCCTGCAACTTGATGAATGCATACCTAGCCTACAGTGCCTTTCACGCTACTTCTTTTCTCTAGCAGCTATTTCAGAATGAAAAGTTAGACGTACACTGAAGAAGCTATGAGCTGGTGGACTGAGGTGGGGATCAAGTTTGCATCAAAGCTAGTGCATGGAAGACCCTTTCTGTTGATGAAGGCAACCATCATGCAGAAATGGCCTCTGACCCACCCATATGTTCTGTGCAAAGTATAACCTTTCTAATAATGTATAAGTCTTATAAATCACACACACACACACCATGAACTTACCAAGTATGCCACAAAGGCTAAGTACACAAAGCTCATAATTGCAGCAATGACGTACAGTACCATTTGCCCCAGAGCAGTGACGTAGATCACCACAAAGTACATGTTGATGGAAATAATAATGACGACTAAGATGCCCCCTGCAATCTTCCAGCCCCTAGAAAAGAAAAAAGTATAAAAATATATTACAACAGGCTGAGACAGGTTGGAAACGATTGCCAACTTGAGCATGTGAATCAAGATAGCCCCTATTCCAAGGGTTCCAAACCCCACATTTAGAAGGACAAGCTGTGGTGGGACGGCTCAAGCAGAATTGGCTGGAACTGAGTCCATCTAAGATGGAGATCCTGTGGCTGGGCCAGACTGCACCGGGCGAATATTTTGCCAACTCTTGAAGAAGTTCAGCTGACACCAGCGGCCGTTGTCAGGATTCTTGGGATGCTCCCGAGTGTTTCCCTTTCTCTGGAGGTCGACACGGCTAATGCTACTAGGTTGGCCTTTTTCCATCTTCGCCAGGCACAGCAGCTCATGTCCTACCTGTCTCGTTCTGACCTAGCCACAGTGATCCATGCAACGGTCACCTTTAGATTAGACTACTGCACCTCACTCTACAGAAAGGGTTGCCCTTGTCACTGCTCTGAAAAGTACAACTGGTCCACAATGCAGATGTGTGGGTCCTCACAGGATCCTCTTGGAGGGTGCATGTTCAGTCTGTGCTCCACCAGCTGCGCTGGCTTTGGATTGATTTCTGGACCAAGGTCAAGGTATTGATGCTTGTCTTCAAAGCCCTAAATGGTCCAGGACCTTCATATTTGTAGGACCGCCCCCCCCCCCAAAAAGAGTTTGTGCTCTCCCAGTGACAATTTCTGCCAGCCCAAAGACTACCCAGCTCTCCTCAAGAAGGGCCACGGCCTCTGCCCAGTGGAACTCTCTGTCCAAAGAGACCCGGGCCCTGATGGATCTCTCTTAGTTCTCGAGGGTCTGTAAGACAGAGATGTTACACCAGGCCTATGGTTGAGGGCAACAACAGTTTACATGTATTTAGTGCATGGGGTAGAAAATGTTGACAGAGAGAAATTTCTCTCTCTTTCTCACAATACTAGAACCAGGGGGCATCCGTTGAAAATGCTGGGGGGAAGAATTAGGACTAATAAAAGGAAACACTTCTTCACGCAACATGTGATTGGTGTTTGGAATATGCTGCCACAGGAGGTGGTGATGGCCACTCACCTGGATAGCTTTCAAAGGGGCTTGGACAGATTTATGGAGGAGAAGTCAATCTATGGCTACCAATCTTGATCCTCCTTGATCTGAGATTGCAAATGCCTTAACAGACCAGGTGATCGGGAGCAACAGCCGCAGATGGCCATTGCTTTCACATCCTGCATGTGAGCTCCCAAAGGCACCTGGTGGGCCACTGCGAGTAGCAGAGAGCTGGACTAGATGGACTTTGGTCTGATCCAGCTGGCTTGTTCTTATGTTCTTAGTGGCTTGGATTCTCTTTCCTCCCACTAGCCTCTCCCTTCCAGCTCTCTCCCTTTCCAGCCTCCCCTTTTTTCCTGTTTACCCAGCCTAGATTCTTGACAATTCTTCTATGCTTCCGAACTTTCAATGTCTTAACAGCAGAGGGGTGGGGGGTGGGGGATGTTGTTTGACTTATTTATTTATGTTTTAAACTTACTATACTGCCCACCCCGGGAGGGCTCTGGGTGGGGTACAACTTAATATCTCAGATAAAAACATCATAAAATCATAAAACCATAGCAATCACATAGACTTAAAAACAGTTTCAAGATGGCAGAACTGCTACACATAGTCCCCCTCAGTATAGGGAATGGCACTACTGACTTACTACTGAGTGCCGTATTTTAAATGCTGTAAATTCTCTATTTCAATGTATTGATTTCTTGGGTTTTATGTTCTAAATGATTATTGCACGGATGATGTTTTTATCGTGTTGAAAACTGCCCTGGCGGGGGAGGGTGGCATATAAATTATGATGATGAAAAATGATGATAAGAAATCACAGCCAGCAAATCTTCAGCTGGGATTGGCCTTCATACGCATCAGGTTCTTCCCAAGAACCTAGGATGTCATGTTTCAACATAGTATGTGTGTGGATCCAAGCAATGTAGCGTTTTTGTAATTGACAGACAGAGATTTTATCAATATGCAGACGGTTCAAGTGCCATCCAAAGTTTTTTGGTATGGTATCAGTGGTGGGATTCAGCCGGTTCGCACCACTTCAGCAGAACCGGTTCTTAAAATGGTGCTTGTAAACAACCAGTTGTTTAATTATTTGAATCCCGCCACCGGAACCGGTTGTTAAATTATTTGAGTCCCACCACTGTATGGTATCCAATGTGCTGATGATCACTGGGCCCACAACTGCTGGTTTGAGCCATAATCTCTCCACTTCCATTCTCAGATCTTGGTATTTTGCCATGTACCCGGTATTGCTACATCAATTACTTATTGTTGTTGTTATTATTATTATTATTATTACTCGAGGTGGTAAGGCTCCTCTTAGGTTGCAACACTACAGGCCAGTGGTGGTAGGGGTGGCCACAGGACAGAGTGCTCATTTAAAAACTCCCTGCAAGGTTCTTCTGCTTGCCATCCTAGTTTTTGAAGGCAGATTCCGCATGGGCCAAAAACAGCGGTGTGAAAACAGTGTGAAAATGGTTTAAAACGGTGTAAAAAGGTTTATAACCTTTTTACCTTCACACTGTTTTCACACCGATGTTTTTGGCCCATGCAGAATCCATCTAAGATCAAGGTTGTACTAAATTGCTACATTTGTACTAAATTGCTACATTTGTATTCAATAATACATTCATAGATGGAATTCCCTTCCCTACCCCAAACGCTGTCAGGTGGTACAGTCCAGGAATGGCTTTAACTTGCTCATCTATTGTTTGTGTAAACCGAGTTCCACTCTCCTTTCCTTCATACAACAAAGCAGAACCTGGTTCAAAATAGCTTAAACCACAGGTGTCCAACTCTGGCACTTTAGATGTTCATGGACTACAATTCCCATCAATTGGCCAACTGGAGCTGATGGGGATTGCAGTTCATGAACATTTGAAGCGCCAGAGTTGGACACTCCTGGCTTAAGCCATAATGTTTTAGCATAAGGAACCACAAAATGCTTTTATTTTTTCATTCTTCCTTGCCTTTGAAAGCAGTTGTTGAAATATCATTAGAACAGATGAAAGTTCCTGGCTTTAAAGAGGCATATTTCACCTGCTTTTCCTGCTTTAAAGGCGTATTTATTGAGCACAGGTCTATGACTACTACTACTACTACTACTACTACTACTACTACTACTACTACTACTACTTTATTATTATTATTATTATTATTATTATTATTATTATTATTATTATTGGGTTTATAGACCGCCCTCCCCCGGAGGGCTCAGGGCGGTGAACAACATATGATAGAGCACAATAATAGATTAAAATCCAGTAAATATAAATTAATATGGCTCTAATAAAATAAACCCTACCTTATTAAAATACAACATTATTAAAATTAATATTAAACAACATTAAAACAAGATGGCACCAGCTTCAATTCACCCAGAGCCCCAAAGGGGGGGACGGGGCGGTGGATCCACTTGATGTTGTAGAATAAAAGGAGAGGGAGGGGGCCCCTATCAACGGCTAGGCTCCCCAAAGGCCCGGTGGAACAGCTCTGTCTTACAGGCCCTGCGGAACTCAGCAAGATCCCGCAGGGCCCGAACAGCTGGTGGAAGAGCGTTCCACCAGGCGGGGGCCAGAGCTGTAAAGGCTCTGGCCCGAGTGGAGGCCAGCCGTATCATTGAGGGGCCAGGGATCACCAGTAAATTGGCCTCTGCCGAACGCAGAGACCGATTCGGGACATATGGGGTAAGACGGTCCCGCAGGTACGTAGGTCCCAAGCCACGTAAGGCCTTAAAGGTTAACACCAACACCTTAAAAATGATTCGGTATTCAATTGGCAACCAGTGCAGGCGGCGAAGCACAGGTGTGATGTGTTCTCCCAAGGCACCCCCTGTGAGCATACGAGCCGCAGAATTCTGGACCATTTTTAATCTCCGAATCAGACGCAAGGGAAGGCCCGCGTAGAGCGAGTTGCAATAGTCTAGCCTGGAGGTGACCGTTGCATGGACCACAGTGGCCAGGTCAGCTTGGGAGAGGAAGGGGGCCAGCCGTCGGGCCTGACGAAGATGGTAAAACGCGACCCGGGTTATATGGGCGACTAAAGGTAGCCTCCCACTCAGAGGCAGTGAGAATGTGAATGCCAAGGCTAAAAAGAAATATCAGGGAAAGACCTCAGCTTGTATGCCCTGTTTGCTGGTCCTCTAAGATAACTGGTTGGCCACTATGTGAAACAGTATGCTGGACTACGTGGATGGCTGGTCTGATCCAGTAGGACACCTCTCGTGTGTCCTGAGGCTTTAAAACTACATTTAACACATGCTGCGAAGATTCATGGTCTCAATCTGTTTTGGAGTTTGGGGAGGGGGGGGAGGGGGGTGACATTAAAACTGGTTTTCTTAAATGAATCCTAGATTCAACCCAGTGGAATAGGTAACAAACTACAAAGTAAAGATCGATGTCTTCAGAGAAAGAGAATAATTTCCGTAAGAAGGAGCTCCCTCTCCTAATTTGTGCAGAACTCAAACAAATTCTAATGAAGCCAGTTTCCAGAGATTTCCTCCCATGACGCAGCTTCTAGTTCCCTGGATTTCAACAGGATTATTCACGCAACTGAATAGCCTTGCATGGGTTGGTTCCCAGGATGCTGCAAAGAATCTCCTGCCATATGCAAAATTTGTTAACTCGCAGCAAAAATGTTGCTTTTCAAGCTTTGGGGCCAAACTCCAGATCCTACTTCCAGCAGCAGCACTAGTCAAGGACTGGGAACTGGCATTTGTACGGATCCAACACACTGACGTGGTCAAGTGAGTAGGTCAAGCTTTCTACATAAAAATAGTTATTCCTTCCTCATCAGTGTTTATTCCAGCATGAGCTCTATGCTTTTCTGCAAGAGTTTGATTCATGAATGCTGGAAAAAAAAAATTTTAGTGTTTCATGCCAGTTACAAACGCATTCCAAGGAAAAAAAGAGATCTTCCTATTCTTTTCTGTCCGGGCCCTGCGGGACCTTGGAGAGTTCCGCAGGGCCTGCAAGACTGAATTGTTCCACCGGGCCTTTGGAGAGACCAGCCGCTGAGACCCCCCCCTCCCCCTCTGCCATATAGGGGCCCCTAACATCTTTGGGACCCACTGTGCTTTCTGGGCGGGTTGTATGCGGGTTTTTGTGGGATACTGTTTTTAGAATATGCTTATTTTAATTCAACTGTATGTTTTATATATGGTATTATACTGTTCACCGCCCTGAGCCCTTCGGGGATAGGGCGGTATAACTAACTAACTAACTAACTAACTAACTAACTAACTAACTAACTAACTAACTAACTAACTAACTAACTAACTAACTAACTAACTAGATGATGATGATGATGATGATGATGATGATGATGATGATGATGATGATGATGATGATGATAATAATAATAATAATAATAATAATAATAATAATAATAATAATAATAATAATAATAGAAGCACAAAATGCTTTGCACATCACAGAACTCCATATGAAGCAGAAGAATTCCTCTCTAAGCACACCCTTCCTCCCGGTTACAACCACTGTGGCATCAGTGTGGGAAAGTCAATCAGACATATATATATTAATGAGCTCAAAAGTAGTTTTGGCCAGCGATCTGGTTTTTGGAGATTCCGTGATGTGCCTGACTGTTCTGAAGTCGCTCAAGGGTGAGATGCGCATGCAATTTTTCATACTTACAGGCCATTGGCAAAGTCATTCATCACGGGACGTAGACTGGTAAAGGTGAGGACTGGAATTAAGGCAAAGGGAAGCTGAAGGCAAAACACAAGAGAAAATGCATTGTCAAAGGCTTTCACGGCCGGAATCACTTGGGTGCTGTGTGGTTTCCGGGCTGTATGGCCGTGTTCTAGCAGCATTCTCTCCTGACGTTTCGCCTGCATCTGTGGCTGGCATCTTCAGAGGATCTGATGCCAGCCACAGATGCAGGCGAAACGTCAGGAGAGAATGCTGCTAGAACACGGCCATACAGCCCGGAAACCACACAGCACCCAAGTGATTCCGGCCGTGAAAGCCTTTGACAATGCATTTTCTCTTGTGTTTTGCCTTCAGCTTCCCTTTGCCTTAATTCCAGTCCTCACCTTTACCAGTCTACGTCCCGTGATGAATGACTTTGCCAATGGCCTGTAAGTATGAAAAATTGCATGCGCATCTCACCCTTGAGCGACTTCAGAACAGTCAGGCACATCACGGAATCTCCAAAAACCAGATCGCTGGCCAAAACTACTTTTGAGCTCATTAATATATATATGTCTGATTGACTTTCCCACACTGATGCCACAGTGGTTGTAACCGGGAGGAAGGGTGTGCTTAGAGAGGAATTCTTCTGCTTCATATGGAGTTCTGTGATGTGCAAAGCATTTTGTGCTTCTATTATTATTATTATTATTATTATTATTATTATTATTATTA
>NW_025950499.1:0-14249 GCF_021028975.2 Sphaerodactylus townsendi
TTCCTTCCTTCCTTCCTTCCTTCCTTCCTTCCTTCCTTCCTGAAAATCAACAAAACCTGATTACTGATACTAAAAAGCACCAAAACCAGAGACATTCAAAGACAACTGCAAATGAACTCCACCCAGACACATGCTGGTACAGTTGCAAACACAGTTGCAGATTTGATTCCAAACTTAATAGCAAAGGCACTGTGAATGAACTCCACCCATACACATGATAGTGTGTGTCATGAGTCAGCCCCTGGGTACCTACCTGGACAAGGAGGACCCTGAGGCAGAGCCTGAAGACACAGTGCAGCCCGAGGACGCTGCTCCTGGGGAAGAACAGGCAGCATAACGAACACCCAGCCCTTTCCTGCCTGACTACATACAGGCAGATGAGCCTGCAGATCCTCCTAGGGAACCCATTGATGAGCCAACTGTGCATAGGAGGCAGAAGCAGAGGTTGCTACTGCAGAAGCACAGAAGGAGTACTCATTTGGTAGCAAGGTATGGGAGATTAGAAGTCTCTGCATCTGATGATGATTAACTCCTTGCAGAATCCCAACGCCTTGAACAAGGCTCTCTATGTAAGCCTTGCTGTGAGCTTGCTTCTGCCTGGGTGCAACAAGTGTAATTCCTGTTGCTTCTGTTTGCCTGATCTCCTGTGCTGTGACCTGTTGGACTGACTTGTGACTACGCCTTCGCCTGCTGCCTGCCTTGACCCATTGGACTGTCTTCTGACTACGCTTTTGTCTGCTGCCTGCTCTGTCCTGCAAGACTGCACCTGACCACACCCTGCCTGCCTGCCTGCAGCACAGTGTGCCTCACTCCCCTGGTAGACAAAATATTTACTCCACCACACAATCACTCCACACTGTGCCACAAAGAGAAACATCTCACTGTGAACTGCCTCTGGAGATGCCAGCCATAGATGCAAGCAAAACATTAGGAGCAAAGCCTACCAGACCACGGCCACTCAGCCCAGAAAACCCACAACAGTCAGTTAAATAAGACCTACATCTGAAAACAGCTCCCGTTGACTCTCCTCTGCACCCGCTAAAAAATGAGTAACAAAATATGTACATGGAGGGTCGGAATCTGGGAGTTGGCAGCTGCTAGAGGACATAAAAGGCCTTATTGTTTGTGTGTGTGTGTAGTACGGTTAGCTTAATGTTTGTTCCAGTTAAATTGATTGAAAGCCTCATTAAAGAGAAAGTCGTCAAGCATGCAGAAGGGCAAGCCCCGCTGAGCAAAAACCAACATGGCTTCTGTGAAGGTAGGCCCAGACTCGCTAACCTTTTAGAGTTTTTTAAAAAAATGTTAATAAGCAAGTGGACAGGAATAGTCTGATCCAGCAAGGCAGAGGCGTATGTGAGCGAAATGGTGCCCGGGGACCTCCTCTGGGTTGCAGAGCCCCGCCCCCCACGGAGCCCTGACGACAATGTGGGGCAGGGCTGAGGAAAACCGAAGTCATCTTTGTGGTGGAAGGCTTCTGGTCATGTGGGGAGGGGGATTTTGTGCCGCCCACGTGACCAGATTAGTTGCGCCCGGGGACATGAGCTACCCCATGTCCCCAGGCAGATACACCCCTGCAGCAGAGCTGCTCTTCTTTCATGAACTTAGTGGTGTGAACCTTAATCCAGGAACAGATTGCATTTGTGTAGGTGATGCGCACACACAGATCACAATGAGCCCCATATTTGGAGAGGCATTCCCTCTGGGACGAGACAGAAAAAGAAGGGGGAATGCCTCTTTAAGTGGATGGCTGCGATTGTTAATTATTTCTAGCCCAAAGTGGTTAATGCAGGCACTTGCATTAAAAATAATTAACGGTCGGTTTGGAAAAACACAACAAAGCCGGTGCCCGTGTTCGGGGAGGAGAGATCTTTCCCATCTGCGAACGGCTTTTAATCAATTAGCTGACAGAAGTTGACGTGGCTGCTGACACCGCCTTTTATTTGGGCTCCACTCCCTTTAGATAAAAGAGGGCCAAGCAGGGGTCAGGAGGGAGGGTTGCAGCATCGGGCCTGGGCAGGAAAAACGGGAAATCCTCTTGCTGGGTTCTTCATAACAGGATGGCAAAGGACAAAATTGCACCACACGGCTACAGCTTCATGCTGGCAAAATAAGGCCTCCAACTGCAGTGCAATAACAACAGACTTTTTACTTATATATTTCAGTACAAACTGAAATGGAAATGGAGTGTTGTGGGGTTTCCAGGCTGTATGGCCGTGTCCCAGTAGCATTTTCTCCTGACGTTTTGCCTGCATCTGTGGCTGGCATCTTCAGAGGATCTGATGGTAGTAAAGCAAGTGGAGTATATATACTTGTGGAACGTCCAGGGTGGGAGAAAGAACTATTTGCATTGCTTAACAAGTGTAAAGGGTGCAATTAGCAAGTGTAATTTGCGTGTGTTAAGTGGAATCCACCCATTTTAGCATATGTAAGTAACCATGCAGTTTTCTTATTTAGCAAGCCTTTATTGGCATAGACAACAGTACAACAATAGTAAAAAAAACTGATTAAAAATTTAGTAACCATGCAGTTGCTTTATTACCATCAGATCCTCTGAAGATGCCAGCCACAGATGCAGGCGAAACGTCAGGAGAGAATGCTGCTAGAACACGGCCAGACAGCCCGGAAACCACACAGCACCCAAGTGATTCCGGCCGTGAAAGCCTTCGACAATACATTGAAATGGAAACGTACACAAGTTTACAAGTACGTAACGAACAAGCCATCCATACAAGAACCTGCTAGCCGGAAATCGAGACTCAATGCCAACCTCCTAATGAAACGTCAAGGCTCATTCTGTAAAAATGATTTTAAAATGCAAATAAATAGAAAAGTCCAGAAAGAAACCCCCAGCCCGTAATGTAACATTTTTATACTTTCAAACTGAACGGCACTAAGAAACACAACTTGTTACAATGAAATAGGGTAATCAACAAAAAACAAACAGTATATACAAATACAATCAATTTGTAACCAAAACCCATAATGCAAACAAAAAATAATAAATTAAACAATATATAAAGAATACCAAAAGGGACTACCCTCTGCTAGTTTGACTCTCGCTTCTCGCAAAGTCCTTACAGGAGCCAGAAAACAAGGCCAATTATACAAACTACAAAGAGGAGAGAGAGAGAATAGCCAGGTGTGTTTTTTAGTACCAATTCGGAAGTATAACAATTTTATATTTGGGGCTGGGGGTTTTCTTGTGGGCTTTTCTATTTATTTTCATTTCTGTTATCATTTTTACAGAACGAGCCTTGAAGTTTCATTACGAGGTCGGCGCTGAGTCTAGATTTCTGGCTAGCTTGTATAGATAGCTGGTTTGTTACATACTTGAAAACTTGTGTACGTTTTCATTTAAGTTTGTAATGAAATATGGAAGCAAAAAGTCTGTCGTTATTACACACCAGTTGGATGCTTATTTTGTCAGCATTAAGCTGTAACCTTGTCGTACAATTTTGTCCTTTGCTACCTTGTGGTTGTTTACCACCCCCTTTTGCAGGAGCGGAGCTAGGGGAAATGGAGCCCGGGGCATACTCTGAGTTTTTCACCCCCCCATGGGCCCCCGCTCCACCACCTCACCCTGCCCCCCTTGCCCACTCATGCCCCACTTACCTTAGCTGGTGGCAGGGCCCAACGGGGCAGGGCAAGTGGGGAAGGAGGGGGGTTGTAGGGGCAATTTTCCACCCCCACATGAACCCAACAGCATCTGCCCAGGGCGCCTGTCCTCACCTGTCCCATGGTAGCTACGCCACTGCCCTTTTGCTCATTATGGTGAGTTCTTCATGACAAAGCAAGAGGCCTCACCATGAAGCTAATGAATGAAAAATTTTGGATGGACAAAAGCAAGCCTGATTCTCCACCAGAGGTGGAGAAGTGGCCACTGGATCAGTATGCTCTTTGGATGAGAACTTCAGTGCTGAGAGCTCCTTTGACTGCCATTGGCTGTGGCAGGACTATGGAACCTCCATGTATAGAGGCAGTGCACCCATGAATATGGTGTGTGCGGGGATATATGCTGCTGAAAGGTGGCAGCTATGGCATAGGCAGGTCCGAAGGCAGGGCAAGAAGCAGGCAGAGGCATAGTCGGGCAGGTCAGGAATCAGGTAGTCCAGGAGTTGAAGCAGGCAGACAGGCTAGGAATTGAGGTTCAGAGGAACTGAATAGGAAGCCAGGTGGGAGGAGGAGGTTTGGATTTATACCCCCCTGTTCTCTCCTGTGAGGAGACTCAAAGGACTTTCGATCTCCTTTCCCTCCCCCCACACAACAAACACCCTGTGAGGTGGGTGGGGCTGAGTGAGCTCTGAAGAGCTAATTTAATTCCCCAGATAAGCCTCCACAGCCCAGGCAGCAGAGCAGGGAATCAAACCCGGTTCTCCAGATTAGAGCGCACCTGCTCTTAACCACTACGCCACTGCTGCGCCACTTTAGCTTCCTTGTGAATCACACTTGTTGCACCCAAGCAGAGCCCAGACCAAGACAAGGTTTGTATAAGACACCCTTGCTGATGAGGTCACGGGCCTGCAAATGCTCAGTCCTCTTCTGATGTTGTTTCCAACTTGCAGACCCTTTTGCCATCTGAAGCTGCAATGCAAGCACTTCTCCTTTTATTACTGAGCTGCTGTCTCCTTTGTGCAACTGCCTCTGCCTCCTTGGTGCAGCAGGTTCATCATTTAGCTCACCTGGGGCTGCTGAAGGCTCCCCAGCTGCACAACATCTGTCTCAGCCTCAACTGGCAGGGAAGGGGCTGGCTTCATCACTTACATCTCCTCTTGAGGAGCCAGCGTGGTGTAGTGGTTAAGAGCAGGTGCACTCTAATCTGGAGGAACCGGGTTTCATTCCCCGCTCTGCCACTTGAGCTGCGGGGGCTTATCTGGTGAACCAGAGTGCCTTGTGCACTCCAAGGCACGCCAGCTGGGTGACCTTGGGCCAGTCACAGTTCTTCGGAGCCCTCTCAGCCCCACCTACCTCACAGAGTGTTTGTTGTTGGGGGAGGGCAAGGAGATTGTCAGCCCCTTTGTGTCTCCTTACAGGAGAGAAAGGGGGGATATAAATCCAAACTCCTCCTCTCTTCTAAGCTGTTTTCTGGCTTTGCATCTGATTCCTCATCTTACAGAGGTTGGGCCATAAAAGGACGACTGCATACAAGAAAATGCGTAGTACACTTGCTGGCAATTACTAAATATATTGACTCAAAGGCTATTTACAAATACATCTGTTCACCAATACACAGAATATAAAACTATTATATTGTATGTATTGTGAACAGTTGTATATATTATATTGTATGTATTGTGAACAGATGCATTTGTAAATAGGAGCAGCAGTGGCGTAGGAGGTTAAGAGCTCGTGTATCTAATCTGGAGGAACCGGGTTTGATTCCCAGCTCTGCCGCCTGAGCTGTGGAGGCTTCTCTGGGGAATTCAGATGGGCAGAGCACCCCATCCAATGAGAGAGGCGGGACGTGCATTAGGAAGGGGTGCAGACTTGCTCCGGCGCATTTGCCCTCTCTGGGGCACTTATCCTGGTGGATGTGGCCGCTGTGTCTGTGGCTGCCCAAGCCCCTCAACCCCACAATGCAAAACCTGGAAGTCTGGGCTGGAGCAGGGCTGCCAGCTGGGGCAGAGCGCTCACAGGGACATGTGGGGTCACATGGGTCACACGGGGGGAGCGGAGAATCACCCCCACACCCCTCCCCTTGTCCCTGCCCCTCCCGGCTGCTCCTTCAGCTAGCGGAGCCTCCACCGGCCGAAGGAGCAGCCTGACTAGGCCGCTGTTTGGCGCTCCTTGGCCCCGCCCAGTCAGGCAGCCCCATTTCCCCCCTATGCCTCTGAATGCTAGCATGTGGGGGGGAGGAACCAGGCTTCCTGGGGATAGAGCTGACATTAGTTGGAGCAGTGGGAGCAGCAGTTGGACATTAGTTGGAACAGTGGGAGCAGCAGTGGCGTAGTGGTTAAGAGCAGGTGTACTCTAATCTGGAGGAACCGGGTTTGATTCCCAGCTCTGCCGCCTGAGCTGTGGAGGCTTATCTGGGGAATTCAGATTAGCCTGTGCACTCCCACACACGCCGGCTGGGTGACCTTTTCGGAGCTCTCTCAGCCCCACCCACCTCACAGGGTGTTTGTTGTGAGGGGGGAAGGGCAAGCAGATTGTAAGCCCCTTTGAGTCTCCTGCAGGAGAGAAAGGGGGGATATAAATCCAAACTCTTCTTCTTCTTCTTTGAGTCAATATATTTAGTAATTGCCAGCCAGTGTACTACGCGTTTTCTTGTATGCCATATTCTAGTACGTAGTACACATACCTGCCATAAAAGGACGACACCTTGTTTCATCAATCACTGTTGAAACTGGGATATTGGCCCGAATCAGGGGCTCCCAACCTTTTTGAGCCAATGGGCACTTTTGGAATTCAGACGCAACAACGAAATGGCGGCCGAGAGAGGCGGAGCTGACCCCAGAGAGAGGGAGCGAGATTACGCATAACTTTTCAACATTTAAAGCAGACTTTCTGTTGAGCAGGACGCTGGCAAAAAGCCCCACCTGTTTCTGTCCACTTTCTAAAAACTCTTACCGGGTACCAGAAAAGGTGTTGGCCAGCCCAGGGGCCCACGGGCACCATGTTGGGGGGCGCTGGCAAAAACTGGCCTTTGGGCACACCCGGCAGGGTTAGAATCCTAGAGTTGGAAGAGACCCCAAGGGTCATCCAGTCCAGCCCCCTGCCATGCAGGAACAAACAAAGCACTCCTGACAGATGGCCATCCAGCCTGTTTAAAAACCTCCAAAGAAGGAGACTCCACCACAATCTCAGGTAGTGCATTCCACTGTTGAACAGTCCTGACCAGGGGTCTTCAAACTATGGCCCCCCAGATGTTCATGAACTACAATTCTCATCAGCCCTGCCACTTGGCCACGTTGGCAGGGGCTGATGGGAATTGTAGTCCATGAACATCTGGAGGGCCATAGTTTGAAGACCCCTGGTCCTGACTGTCAGGAAGTTTTTCCTGACGTCTAGGTGGAATCTCTTTTCCTGCACCTTGAACCCATGGCTCCTGGTCTCTGGAGCAGCAGAAAACAAGCTTGCTCCCTCACCAACATGGCATCCCTTCAAATATCTAAACAGAGCTATCATGTCCCCCCTTAACCTTCGCTTCTCCAGATTAAACATCCCCAGCTCCCTAAGTCTCTCCTCGTAGGGCGTGGATTCCAGACCTTTGACCATTTTGGTTCTTCTTATCTGCTGAAGATATAGGATCCGCCTCTCGAGGTCAGTCCGCGTTCCACAATTCCATTTGACCACAGAAAAAGCGCAAATGTGAAAACTGGGTGCAGAATTCAGCCTTTCGAAAATCTGCAGGATGTAGTTTTGGACACGAGCTGTCGATTCCGAGGAGGGGCTGATCTTCGGCCTCTTTGTGTCTGAGACCGTTATCTGCAAAGAACAGGAGCTCCCTTTCTCAAAGGCCCCACAGCCCGGGTCAAGCCGAGGAGAGGAAGAAATCATTCAATCAAACCCAGCCTTCCCCTTCCAAAGCATGAACAAGCTCACAGACACCCGCCTTGACATAATCCAGTCATATTGTAAGAAGAAAGAAGCTATAGGGCAGTGATGGCGAACCTTTTCGAGACCAAGTGCCCAAATTGCAAACCCACTTATCTGGGGAATTCACATTAGCTTGTGCACTCCCACACACGCCAGCTGGGTGACCTTGGGCTAGTCACAGCTTCTCGGAGCTCTCTCAGGGGGAAGGGCAAGGAGATTGTAAGCCCCTTTGAGTCTCCTGCAGGAGAGAAAGAGGGGATAAAAATCCAAACTCCTCCTCCTCCTCCTCCTCCTCCTGTTGATGACCCACCAGCAGTGGATAAGGGAGAGGGGGGCAGGAAGGGCTCTGGGTTCCGATCTCTGCTGGCAAAATTTCTTTGCCTACTGCTTTGAATCCTCGTCACTAAAGCGGCATATAAACCTTGCAACTGTATCCTCGGGTGACCAAAGGCCAGACCCCGTCTTCCCCATCTAGCCTTACCTGCTTGCAGGGTTATTGTAGGGAGTACGGGGGACCAGGGGAGGTCACTGTCCCACGCTGTGGGTCCTGGCAGCCAGTGCCCTGGGACAGGGTTCCAGAGCTCAGCACCCTCCACACCCTTTCCCGTCCTCTCCTCTTAATGGGGGGGGGGGGGTTATGAGCCCAGCCTACCTCACAGGGCGGTTGTTCACCCATTTCAGGCAAGGCGCCGGGAAGTAGAGCTCGAAGCGACGTCTTTTGTCAGCAAATCAATCACTCCGCTTTCGGCTCTAACGTAACCCCCCCCCCCCCCCCCCCCCCCCACCCCCCCCCCCCCCCACCCCCCCCACCCCCCACCACCCCCCCCCCACAACCCCCCCCCCCCCCCCCCCCCCCCCCCCCCCCCCCCCTCCCCCCCCCCCCCACCCCCCCCCCCCCCCCCCCACCCCCCCCACCACCCCCCCCCCCCCCCCCCCCCCCCCCCCCCCCCCCCCCCCCCCCCCCACCCCCCCCCCCACCCCCCACCCCCCCCCCCCCCCCCCACCCCCCCCCTACCCCCCCCCCCACCACCCCCCCCCCCCCCCCCCCCCCCCCCCCCCCCCCCCCCCCCCGCCCGGAACCCCCCCCGCCCCCCACCCCCCCCCCCCCCCCCCCCCCCCCCCCCCCCCCCCCCCCCCCCCCCACCCCCCCCCCCCCCCACCCCCCCCCCCCCCCACCCCCCCCCCCCCCCACCCCCCCCCCCCCCCACCCCCCCCCCCCCCCACCCCCCCCCCCCCCCACCCCCCCCCCCCCCCACCCCCCCCCCCCCCCACCCCCCCCCCCCCCCACCCCCCCCCCCCCCCACCCCCCCCCCCCCCCACCCCCCCCCCCCCCCACCCCCCCCCCCCCCCACCCCCCCCCCCCCCCACCCCCCCCCCCCCCCACCCCCCCCCCCCCCCACCCCCCCCCCCCCCCACCCCCCCCCCCCCCCACCCCCCCCCCCCCCCACCCCCCCCCCCCCCCACCCCCCCCCCCCCCCACCCCCCCCCCCCCCCACCCCCCCCCCCCCCCACCCCCCCCCCCCCCCACCCCCCCCCCCCCCCACCCCCCCCCCCCCCCACCCCCCCCCCCCCCCACCCCCCCCCCCCCCCACCCCCCCCCCCCCCCACCCCCCCCCCCCCCCACCCCCCCCCCCCCCCACCCCCCCCCCCCCCCACCCCCCCCCCCCCCCACCCCCCCCCCCCCCCACCCCCCCCCCCCCCCACCCCCCCCCCCCCCCACCCCCCCCCCCCCCCACCCCCCCCCCCCCCCACCCCCCCCCCCCCCCACCCCCCCCCCCCCCCACCCCCCCCCCCCCCCACCCCCCCCCCCCCCCACCCCCCCCCCCCCCCACCCCCCCCCCCCCCCACCCCCCCCCCCCCCCACCCCCCCCCCCCCCCACCCCCCCCCCCCCCCACCCCCCCCCCCCCCCACCCCCCCCCCCCCCCACCCCCCCCCCCCCCCACCCCCCCCCCCCCCCACCCCCCCCCCCCCCCACCCCCCCCCCCCCCCACCCCCCCCCCCCCCCACCCCCCCCCCCCCCCACCCCCCCCCCCCCCCACCCCCCCCCCCCCCCACCCCCCCCCCCCCCCACCCCCCCCCCCCCCCACCCCCCCCCCCCCCCACCCCCCCCCCCCCCCACCCCCCCCCCCCCCCACCCCCCCCCCCCCCCACCCCCCCCCCCCCCCACCCCCCCCCCCCCCCACCCCCCCCCCCCCCCACCCCCCCCCCCCCCCACCCCCCCCCCCCCCCACCCCCCCCCCCCCCCACCCCCCCCCCCCCCCACCCCCCCCCCCCCCCACCCCCCCCCCCCCCCACCCCCCCCCCCCCCCACCCCCCCCCCCCCCCACCCCCCCCCCCCCCCACCCCCCCCCCCCCCCACCCCCCCCCCCCCCCACCCCCCCCCCCCCCCACCCCCCCCCCCCCCCACCCCCCCCCCCCCCCACCCCCCCCCCCCCCCACCCCCCCCCCCCCCCACCCCCCCCCCCCCCCACCCCCCCCCCCCCCCACCCCCCCCCCCCCCCACCCCCCCCCCCCCCCACCCCCCCCCCCCCCCACCCCCCCCCCCCCCCACCCCCCCCCCCCCCCACCCCCCCCCCCCCCCACCCCCCCCCCCCCCCACCCCCCCCCCCCCCCACCCCCCCCCCCCCCCACCCCCCCCCCCCCCCACCCCCCCCCCCCCCCACCCCCCCCCCCCCCCACCCCCCCCCCCCCCCACCCCCCCCCCCCCCCACCCCCCCCCCCCCCCACCCCCCCCCCCCCCCACCCCCCCCCCCCCCCACCCCCCCCCCCCCCCACCCCCCCCCCCCCCCACCCCCCCCCCCCCCCACCCCCCCCCCCCCCCACCCCCCCCCCCCCCCACCCCCCCCCCCCCCCACCCCCCCCCCCCCCCACCCCCCCCCCCCCCCACCCCCCCCCCCCCCCACCCCCCCCCCCCCCCACCCCCCCCCCCCCCCACCCCCCCCCCCCCCCACCCCCCCCCCCCCCCACCCCCCCCCCCCCCCACCCCCCCCCCCCCCCACCCCCCCCCCCCCCCACCCCCCCCCCCCCCCACCCCCCCCCCCCCCCACCCCCCCCCCCCCCCACCCCCCCCCCCCCCCACCCCCCCCCCCCCCCACCCCCCCCCCCCCCCACCCCCCCCCCCCCCCACCCCCCCCCCCCCCCACCCCCCCCCCCCCCCACCCCCCCCCCCCCCCACCCCCCCCCCCCCCCACCCCCCCCCCCCCCCACCCCCCCCCCCCCCCACCCCCCCCCCCCCCCACCCCCCCCCCCCCCCACCCCCCCCCCCCCCCACCCCCCCCCCCCCCCACCCCCCCCCCCCCCCACCCCCCCCCCCCCCCACCCCCCCCCCCCCCCACCCCCCCCCCCCCCCACCCCCCCCCCCCCCCACCCCCCCCCCCCCCCACCCCCCCCCCCCCCCACCCCCCCCCCCCCCCACCCCCCCCCCCCCCCACCCCCCCCCCCCCCCACCCCCCCCCCCCCCCACCCCCCCCCCCCCCCACCCCCCCCCCCCCCCACCCCCCCCCCCCCCCACCCCCCCCCCCCCCCACCCCCCCCCCCCCCCACCCCCCCCCCCCCCCACCCCCCCCCCCCCCCACCCCCCCCCCCCCCCACCCCCCCCCCCCCCCACCCCCCCCCCCCCCCACCCCCCCCCCCCCCCACCCCCCCCCCCCCCCACCCCCCCCCCCCCCCACCCCCCCCCCCCCCCACCCCCCCCCCCCCCCACCCCCCCCCCCCCCCACCCCCCCCCCCCCCCACCCCCCCCCCCCCCCACCCCCCCCCCCCCCCACCCCCCCCCCCCCCCACCCCCCCCCCCCCCCACCCCCCCCCCCCCCCACCCCCCCCCCCCCCCACCCCCCCCCCCCCCCACCCCCCCCCCCCCCCACCCCCCCCCCCCCCCACCCCCCCCCCCCCCCACCCCCCCCCCCCCCCACCCCCCCCCCCCCCCACCCCCCCCCCCCCCCACCCCCCCCCCCCCCCACCCCCCCCCCCCCCCACCCCCCCCCCCCCCCACCCCCCCCCCCCCCCACCCCCCCCCCCCCCCACCCCCCCCCCCCCCCACCCCCCCCCCCCCCCACCCCCCCCCCCCCCCACCCCCCCCCCCCCCCACCCCCCCCCCCCCCCACCCCCCCCCCCCCCCACCCCCCCCCCCCCCCACCCCCCCCCCCCCCCACCCCCCCCCCCCCCCACCCCCCCCCCCCCCCACCCCCCCCCCCCCCCACCCCCCCCCCCCCCCACCCCCCCCCCCCCCCACCCCCCCCCCCCCCCACCCCCCCCCCCCCCCACCCCCCCCCCCCCCCACCCCCCCCCCCCCCCACCCCCCCCCCCCCCCACCCCCCCCCCCCCCCACCCCCCCCCCCCCCCACCCCCCCCCCCCCCCACCCCCCCCCCCCCCCACCCCCCCCCCCCCCCACCCCCCCCCCCCCCCACCCCCCCCCCCCCCCACCCCCCCCCCCCCCCACCCCCCCCCCCCCCCACCCCCCCCCCCCCCCACCCCCCCCCCCCCCCACCCCCCCCCCCCCCCACCCCCCCCCCCCCCCACCCCCCCCCCCCCCCACCCCCCCCCCCCCCCACCCCCCCCCCCCCCCACCCCCCCCCCCCCCCACCCCCCCCCCCCCCCACCCCCCCCCCCCCCCACCCCCCCCCCCCCCCACCCCCCCCCCCCCCCACCCCCCCCCCCCCCCACCCCCCCCCCCCCCCACCCCCCCCCCCCCCCACCCCCCCCCCCCCCCACCCCCCCCCCCCCCCACCCCCCCCCCCCCCCACCCCCCCCCCCCCCCACCCCCCCCCCCCCCCACCCCCCCCCCCCCCCACCCCCCCCCCCCCCCACCCCCCCCCCCCCCCACCCCCCCCCCCCCCCACCCCCCCCCCCCCCCACCCCCCCCCCCCCCCACCCCCCCCCCCCCCCACCCCCCCCCCCCCCCACCCCCCCCCCCCCCCACCCCCCCCCCCCCCCACCCCCCCCCCCCCCCACCCCCCCCCCCCCCCACCCCCCCCCCCCCCCACCCCCCCCCCCCCCCACCCCCCCCCCCCCCCACCCCCCCCCCCCCCCACCCCCCCCCCCCCCCACCCCCCCCCCCCCCCACCCCCCCCCCCCCCCACCCCCCCCCCCCCCCACCCCCCCCCCCCCCCACCCCCCCCCCCCCCCACCCCCCCCCCCCCCCACCCCCCCCCCCCCCCACCCCCCCCCCCCCCCACCCCCCCCCCCCCCCACCCCCCCCCCCCCCCACCCCCCCCCCCCCCCACCCCCCCCCCCCCCCACCCCCCCCCCCCCCCACCCCCCCCCCCCCCCACCCCCCCCCCCCCCCACCCCCCCCCCCCCCCACCCCCCCCCCCCCCCACCCCCCCCCCCCCCCACCCCCCCCCCCCCCCACCCCCCCCCCCCCCCACCCCCCCCCCCCCCCACCCCCCCCCCCCCCCACCCCCCCCCCCCCCCACCCCCCCCCCCCCCCACCCCCCCCCCCCCCCACCCCCCCCCCCCCCCACCCCCCCCCCCCCCCACCCCCCCCCCCCCCCACCCCCCCCCCCCCCCACCCCCCCCCCCCCCCACCCCCCCCCCCCCCCAACCCCCCCCCCCCCGAGCTCCCCCCCACCCCCACCCCCCCCCCCCCCAACCCCCCCCCCCCCCCACCCCCCCCCCCCCCCTCCCCCCCCCCCCCCCACCCCCCCCCCCTCCCCCACCCCCCCCCCCCCCCTCCCCCCCCCCCCCCCACCCCCCCCCCCCCCCCCCCCCCCCCCCCCCCTCCCCCCCCCCCCCCCCCCCCCCCCCCCCCCCCCCCCCCCCCCCCCCCACCCCCCCCCATCTCTCTCTCTTTCTTTCTTTTTTTTCTCTCTCTCTCTCTTTCTCTCTCCCACCCCCCTTTCTTGCCAGCCAAATGGCCAAGTGTTTATGTGTCTCACAGGAACTCCGGAGGGAGCTTTCTTGCTGCTGGACAGAGCAGGGCAGATGTGCGGGGAATGCTAATTCGGCCCCCAACGGCCTGCCGTCTTCATTGCCCATTCCGCGTGTGACGGTGGATTTCAGCCCCTGGCCCCGACTTCGCCCGCCCTTCACCAAACCTTTTATGCCGCAAACAGCTGCCCGAGAGAGACGGAAATTCCATTTGATGACAAATCGGTGACAAGCTGCCCCTCCTGAATTTCCGCCTGTTATGCCCCTAAAGGTGCCAGAGCCTGTCTTGCTTGGGCAGGGCAGGCAACGGCAAACAGAGGCCGAAGAAGCGAGCCCCGTTTCCCTCCTCCTGCCCAAACGCAGACAAGTGTCTGTTATGAAAGTTTTGGGGGAAAACCCACTCCCTTGTTCCAGCAAAGCACAGACTGCGGCACCACCTGGCCGGCTTTCTGTCTGTCACTCTCTCTTGCCCCCCTTCCGGCGAGCCCCCTTTCCAGTTAGTTTAAAGCTTTAAAGGTTACTTCAGGGCAGCTTTCCCGGAGTCTTTGCAGCCCTGGCTGTATCCAACTCCCCTTTTTATTCCCCTCCGCGTTTAATCCGGGAAAGCCAATGCCCTGGATCTGTCAGAGACGCCCCGGGTGCTTTCGGGCCTCACGCTCTTCGACTCCTGCGCTTAAGTTGGGGATAATTCCAGCCCTTTTGCTATTTAGTTCCAGGATTGTTTTTTAAGAGAGAAGAAGAAGAGTTTAGATTTATACCCCATCTTTCTCTCCTGTAAAGTGACTCCAGGTGGCCTACAAGCTCCTTTCCCTTCCTCTCCCCACCACAGACACCTTGTGAGGC